>NC_068376.1:23329635-23629635 GCF_023724105.1 Carassius gibelio
TTTGCGAACCAACCGCCTCACAGCTTGCAGACAGCGATCTCGCAAGGTCAACACTAGTTAACACAAATATAAGGTGGAAAGTACATTTTAGATGAAACAAAAAAACAAAAAAGCTTAATGATCCTATAATTGACCCTTCACTGGCAGTTTGATTGCCATGCGATCTGACCAATCATAATGCAGAATCTGCCGTTTTATCTGACAAACAAACCAGAGTAGATTAATGATGGGGGACTTGAACTTGAAAAATAGTGTGTATTAACATCTTGCTGCAGTTGAAACAATATACTTTCTGATATTCGTTCATGTTTATTTTGTGCTATAACTAGTAAAGAGGAAGAGATGAATGCTTCACATGCCACTTAAAGCTTTCATGAAACTGTATTTATTGTTTGAATTTCTAAAAAAAAAAGACAAAATTTGAAAGCTGAACCTTTGTTTCATACCTAAAGCATATCCATACCTAACCTGCTCTTTTTCACTGGGTGTGAACATTATCTCTAGCGTAAAAACGCCATGACTTGTCAGACATAACAACAGTAGTGAAGCGTGGTGGGTCTTTGCGAAGGATCAATTGTGTGTGTGTGCGTGTGTGTGTGTGTGTGGACAAGTGGGTGTTCCCAGAAAATGTAATATGCAATGGCTTGAAATACAATTATTACAGCAATCTCAATATAAGTGTAAGAACTGTAATTTATAAAATGAATGGTCAATTGGTTATCGGTCAATTAAAAAAAGTATACCAGGCAATGTGATTTTGGGAAATGAGACTTGTCCATTTTCAAGGTGGGATGGCAAATACATTTCTTTATTATTGACTACCATTGGATCATCAGTTTCTGCATCCCGAAACATCCATGGATGTCCTGGCAGAAACAGATAAACAGAATCAGCAATCAGTATCAGTTTTGTTCAAATAGATCATTGCACTACTTAACCCATATTCAGTTACATAGACAATATATTTAAAATGGTTCTTTTTTGTCTTTTTTTTTTTTTACTAAAACATGAAACTAAGATGTAAATGGATTTAAATTCCTGGTTAATTTTTAAGTGACTTTACGGAGATAAAAAAAAAAAATCACTTTTGGGAAACCACTTCAGCTGTATGCGTGTACTCTTTGTTAGTTCATGGTATCAACCCAAACATGCTGGTGTTCTGAACAGTTTGTTTTGCCCATAGACTGTAAAAAAGGGTTGAGCCATTTTGTGCATTGACTGGCATGAAACATGGATCAAATGAATAGCCGGCTGAAAGTAGTACCCCTAAACAAGTCAAACGTATTACAAAGTAACTTTCCCAATTTATTTAGACCATAATGCAACAATAATCGTACGAACCCACATAAGTTGCTATTCTTTTTCCGGTGTATGGCTGAATATCTACGTATGGCTGCGGCTCCCCGCGGAAGTTGATCCAGACGGGCTTTACGACTCGCGGACTGCGGTTACAGAACACCACATGGACCGGTATCCGACTAGCCAGAGATCGGACCAGCGGCAGCGGTTGCTGCCCCTCTGGAGATTCCTGAGGCATCGACAGAGACTGGACAAGACCAATTCAAAGATACGAACACTAGCCACGCTGCATACAAATAAATACACAAACTAACATTAGAGAAGTTAAAGTTTGCTTCTACATAGCCTGAACTCATAAGCCACAGCCCAAAGCATCAGGGAATTGAGAGAACAGAGTGTGTACGTGACTGTCAACATTCGTCTGTACAGCTTGCAGACAGTCGTTTGTTGTGATTGCGTAATCATGTGAGAGCCAGTGAAGAAGACAGCGCAACTGAGCAACACCTCCCTCTGGTGGTTTTTCGGGAATTACAACATGCCCCATGAAATGTTTGTGCTAGAAATCAAACATTAAATTATTACAGTATCGACTGTTTACTTCTCTTTACAAAAAAAAAATGGCATAAGAAAAAGTAGAAATTATG
Organism: Carassius gibelio; assembly: GCF_023724105.1. Classification (NCBI taxonomy): domain Eukaryota; kingdom Metazoa; phylum Chordata; class Actinopteri; order Cypriniformes; family Cyprinidae; genus Carassius; species Carassius gibelio. The sequence continues at coordinate 23,331,579 of NC_068376.1, forward strand.
CAAAACAGACGTTTCAAATTGTAATATTGTTTTCAAACTATGGCTATGTTAATAAATTGTCCTAGAAATTTCCTTGGAGAACAGATTATACACGCTGTGACTTTCCGAAGCGGTTTATTGATGAGAATTTATCAATACTGAACAGTATTTAAACTCTTAAACATTACAGATATGCAAGTCAGAATGTATCACGTGTGTGTGAGTTTTTTTATTATTACATCTATGTAACTGACTGGTGAAAAATGAACATGTTCGTGTGCTGATTTTCTGAGTAAAGTGTGTATTTTGCACTCAATTTATTTAACATGTGAATAGAATCTTTCTGTTTTAGGAAGTTTCTCAATGCAGACTTTAGATTCTCAGCATGCCAGTTTTGTTCTGGATACATGTTTTTGGCTCTTAACTCAACACAGACATCATATCATCATTCAAGTAAATTGTATCCAAATAAAACAATAATAAAGAACGAAGCAAAACAGAGGAACTGAGAAACACAAAATACCTTTTGAGAGTTGTTCTTGATATTGAGTCTAAATGACATACTGGGTAACTCCCTAACATTTTCTTTATTATTGACCGGCTGACAATTTTGGCCAGAAGTTGTGTGCCACATGTACCCAACACAAGCAGATGGGACATGGCATGATGGGAATGATTTAATTCAAGCAGTTTAGATCTTGTTTTGTAGAAGCTTAGACATCCAAGAGCATTTATCTGGTTGAGGTATTCTACATGACTGTTGATTATGTTGCTAAAAGTAGACATGAAAAGACTTTTTGTCAGACTAATTGAGATCATCACACTTTGGTGTTAGAAATGTGTCCCTATTTTAACACAATACTCACAAACATCCAAACAAGATGGCATCTTGCTTAACTCTTATCTAGGCAGCAATAATGAAGCAAAGAGTGCTAGATAGTAAATTAAGTGCATTACAAAAGACTGGTATCTTAGAGAGCCCATCTGCTATGATATTGCACGTATCAGGCTGTAATTTACACAGCACAAGGTGTGTGAAGGCAACAACTTGCATTCTGTTGATCTTTCTACTCCTGTATCTTATGCTTCCTGTCCCCTTTTTCTTTCCTCTCCCTGTTCATGCACACATCTACACATATAAACTCACAAACACACTTTCTCTCTCTCTTTCTGGGTGAGGTTTTGGGGTCTCATGTTTTTGGGGTGATAGAGGAGACCCCTAGGGGAGCATATGCTTGTGGGTTGTAGGGTTAAAGTTCACAAGTAATCCTCAGATCACATTACAGGCACAACAAGCGTGACCCCTCGACACCCTCCTCTCCCTGTGGGATTGTCGGTAACAGGGCAGAACGAGTCAAACCCCAGAACCGAGGTGGACTCAGATCTTTTTTTACTGCTGAGAACTTCCAGCCCATATGAGAGCCACAGGTTCTGCACTGAGCAATTGTCCACGCATACCTAGGCAAAGAAATACATCACATAAATGTAATTTTACATGAAAATGGCTAATTATTTGGATGGATTCAATAAAATTTCAAATGATAAAATACACGTACAAAAGCATTGAATCTCACCCTGGAAACCAACTATGCAGTGTGGAAGGTCGTCCAATCAGGTTGAGGTTGTTGGCCTTGTAAACTGTAAGCGTCTCATGAACATAACCATGTGGATTCACATATGCTGCCATTGGCCCATACAGAGATAGACTAAAAACAGAGGAGTGCTGAATGAATAACTGTTTTCCACATTGAGTCCACATTGACTTCTTTAGTAATTTTTTTTTCCATTTTATGGAAATCAATGAGGACCAACAACTGTTTTGTTACCCACAATCTTCACAACATCTTGTTTTGTGTTCAGCAGAAGATAAAAACTCAACTTGAAGACAGAAATAGCATTTCTGGGTGAGCTATATTTTAAGCATGACTAAATTGTGGCTAAATTCTCAGTGTTTTTTTTTAAAAAGTCACTGTCGGACCTGAAGATCTCATTCTTGCTGGTTATCTCTGTATCCTGGCACTGTTTACAGCAGAGAGAGGTGCACTGTAAGGAAACGTGAAGTGCATAAATATTTTTTAAGCTTTTTTTACCCCCAATATTACAATGCATAAACAATCAATGCAAAAATATACTTAAAAGCAACCTTAAACATACACACCCTGTCCATGATGTCCAACTCACAGCGCAGTCTCTGGATGGCACTGCCAATCTTCAGTAGTTGCAGTCTCAGAGCATCATCTATTGGTAGACATGCGGCCACCCTGTATGAGAAATCTGCAGGGAGAGACACACTCTCTAAATTACTGTAGACTGTGTGTGTGAAACTAAAAAGCATCTGCGTGCCTGTACCTACAGTGTACCTGTGGGATTTGTAGGCAGGGACTCATCTTTGAGGTTTTCATCCCATTCATGGAGTTGTTTCTTTACTCTGCTCATGAGAGCTTTCTGGTGAGAAACATACACAACCAGTCAGTTTAGTCAGTGCTAAAATGCGGTCACTGATATTATTGAAATATTAATGATTGTACATTTGTTGATGGTTGTACATTTTCAAAAATATTTGTCAAGAGTACTATTCATTTATAAAAGGGTAAAATTTTGAAAAGAATCACCCCTTTAATGCTTTCTATTCAAAATAAAGATTTGTAAAGTTTATAATGTAAAATGTATAATAAGATTTTTAATACGAGATCAAACTCACAGAGTCATATAAGGCATACACCCAGGGAGGCCACGAGGTCATACTAGCATGGATCTTCTTCTGTGAAAGAAGGTAAGAGGAACAATACATATTAAGAAATATTTATGTTACCTACGATTATAAGGATGACTTAACATTTAAAAAGTTAATATGTTTTGCAATGCCAAAACAATGATGAAGAAGAATAACCTGTCTAATTCAGTCTAATTAAATCTAAAGATGTGATTCTCAAACGTTGACTCAAATACCACCACTGTCCAACCCAATATTCAAGTGTATAGTTTTATAACCATAAAATATTGTTAAGAAATACTAGTGTCAATATAGTTACATTAACCACAATTAAGTAAGTCATCCTGCAGTCCAAGTTTGCTAAGGCCTCCTAATAGGTCCCCTGGTTGAGAAATACTGATCTCAAGAAATGTGTGCTTACATCAGTCACCTGTCTATAAATCTGGCTGCACCGGTCCTGCGGTGGTGTTGCTTGTGACTGTTTGGTCTGTGGTGTGTGTATATGCAAGCGGGGCAGGAATTGCAGTGCACATAAAGGGTCTGGAAGAATCCTCTCAGGTAATATCTGTACTTTTGCCTGACGAATCCTAAAAAAAATAAAATAAAATAAAAAGTTGTGTACGGCGGTGTTGTCATTTACATTCAATTCCAGAGTTTATTGAAAAATAGCATTGTGGCTTATTACTACAGTACATTTTGTAGTGAAAGCATGTGTATACCCCTACCCATCTGCTTGTGTGCGTATCTCATGCACTCTGAAGCGCTGCCGTCCAACAGCTTTGATCTTCACTGTCTCTATGCCGTATTCCTGTTCCTCACGAAAGGCATAGATTTCTGCAGTCGTCCCAAATTCTGCCTTTATCTCCGCGCCACTCACATCAGGACTGGGAGGGATAGAAACACGTCAAACAACAAAGTACATGTACAAATGTAAGAAATATCAATACACCTGCAAACCCTCCACTGCAACCTGCTTGGATAATGTTCTCGAGAAGGTATGGGATCATTAATGTGGAGTAGCTATTATTCTGCACTTTGTGTCTGTGGATACCTGTGTGCAAGCACTGCAAACGTGCGGTCTTGGCTTATGAGGTTGCGGAACATGCTGACCTCCTGTGGTCGGAAAAGCTGCAAGGGTAGCGTCTGACCTGGGATCAGAATGAGAGCAATGTGGGGAAGGACCGGCAGATTCTGCACACTGTCCTCATCATGCAGGGTACGGCCATGAAACTCCTCCATGTCTGAGCCCAGATACTTTACAACGTACACACAAATGCAGACAAATATGCAGAAAAAAAATATTTTGAGAGATTGAGATTTGACACATAGCAAAACTCTGACCATAAACTATTTGCATATTATGTGCACGCTAATGAATTCAAAATGACTTAAGTTATTATGTTATCTTAAAATGTTTTTAAACTTATTAGCCTCAGGTCAAGTCACATGACTGGTGTTTAAACGTACTGATGACAGATGACACTCACTGCATGTGAAGTTGGTAGACTTGTGTCAAAGTTTATAATACTTGGCTTTTCTGCATCCTCACCGTCTCGATCCTCCGTCTCCATATCATCCTCTTCTTCCTCTTCATTTTCTGTAGAAAAAACAGAAAGATCGAGATTAGACATATAATGTAATTTCACTCATCCCAATCAACATCACACCATGTTTATTCATTTAGGTCAGAAGAGAACTGGTTCCCCAAACTGAGCCTCCCATGTCTTTTCCCCTCCATTTCTGTCACCTCGTGGAGTTTGGGTTCCTTTCAATGCTTAATTGTGGTCTAGTATGACACTTAATATTCAGTAATATTACAGATATGATCCGACAGCACTGACAAAATGTCTACTGAATTGAGCTGAATAATGTTACTATTGTTATAGTGGAGTCAAATTTGTTAATAATTCATGAATTTTACAACATCAACACTGGTATTAACTGAACTGAATTCCTGTTTAATACTTTTAAACTGCTGTATAAAACGCTATAAAAATAAAGGTGACTTGACTTATTATCTACTGTATTTTGTTTCATTATTTACTTACACTTTCACTTACTTGACTTATTATCTACTGTATTTTGTGCTATTATTTACTTAGACTTTTACTTTGTCAACAACATCTACATTTACAACCTATTTCAACCTACTTTCGGTTTCAATCATACAGAGGGCAATGGGCATGCATAAAGCTACATTCATAATGCAATAAATATAATATAAAAAGCCTGCTGACAACACAATAATACTAAAGAATGCGTGCACACTTGACTCAATAATGTTGCTGCAGCGATCTAGGCTACAGCTCCATAAAGTGTCGCAAAATATCTTTACTCAAGTGTTTTAAATATCAAGAGCTCACCATGTTCGTCAGCTGTCATGCACGGCGACAGCTGCAGACCTGGATCTGTGTGTATAAAGATCTCCCTGCATGTTCTGATGAGGACATTATGCTGGCACGCTTTTGATACTGCTATAGCTCCTTGTTAATTCGGAAACTAACAGGCATACATACCTGGCTGAAGTTGTAGTTGGTTCCCCATTTCGTCGTTAGCGTTGTTGTCGCCTCCGCCCCTCTCAGCAGCCATAGCCGTGTGTTTACAATCCGCTCTCAACATGCGCAGCACACAGCGCCATCACGCGAGTGGATGTTAGTGGGATAGTATTTTTTACTCATACAAGTGAATCGAATCTTTTGAATCAGTTTTGAATCAGAGTTATGTAAATCAAGGTAATCTTGTAATGCTTTATTACATTTTTGCGTTTTCATAAATGTATGTAGATCCTCTAGAAAAGGAGTTTCCCCCACAAAGTCAGCTTCTTAACACAAGAATGAAAAGAGCTGTTTTCTATTTCGTTCACGAATGAAATGAACGAGAACGATTAATTCACTTAAAAGACTTGAAAAAGCTTTCTTTTACTGTCTATGAAAAAAGCTCTTAAAAACTAAAAAAAAGTTGTGTTCACTAAATGTAGTTTCATAACAAGGTTCGGGAGAAGCACGTCAGATACTTAACCTAATTAGCACAGGTGGAACCACTCAAGATAATCAACCTTAGGGTATAAATACAGCTGAATCAGCCTACCTGTCTCTATTGACGGTTTATCAGCATCCCCCCTCCACCCCTTCTCCTCCACTAGAGTTCACTTTACACTTTCATATACGGGGGGGTACTCTAGGTTCGGGCCATTCCCGAGCTCGGAGCCCCTTCCCCGGACAGCACGCCAAATACGCATTATAATATTCAGTTAATTATATGTAAGTGTGAACTCGTGAAACAAACAAGTGAAAGAGTCAGTTGAACCATACACTGAAAAAATGATTAATTGAATTAACTAAAAAAAAATTATGGTAAGTGGTTGCAAACAATTTATTTTAGCTATATTTAAATAAACTAATTTAGTTGATTAACTTTCAGCAAAATATATTTAAATGTAGCTAAAATAAATAGATTGCAATCACTTACCATAATTTTTTTAAATAAATTAAATTAATCATTTTTTTAAGTGTACCGAAAAAGGGGTCCACGTAATTATTTGCTTATCAATCTCAATAAGGTAAACTTATTTATTTTGGGAAGTTGATGATTGGTATATGAGTATAACTAGGTATGTCTGCTTATATTTATGAATGTCTTACCTTGTAAAGCCCCAAAGTGCCAAACTTTGCCTTTGAATTGAAATTAAATGTAAAACAAGCATCATTAATATTTTTTTAATATAAAACACACTACAATACTAGCAAAACTACAATAAGTAATAAGTTGTACTTTCTTTTCTTATTTATTAATTACTACATTAATAAAAACTTAGCGTTGAAAAAAATCTCTGCATAATTGTCATTATTCTGTAGAGAACTGCCCTTTGAGAGCTGACAAACAAAAAGGTTATTTTAACCTGAAGTTTAATTTTTTTTTTTACATGAAATAATTCTAAGAATTTTCATTTCCAAAAATAGCACCCTTCAGGGATTCACCAGTATGAGACTAGGTTAAACATTACATTTCATAGATCTTGATGTGTTGGCTTTTAACACAATTAAGCTTTACCTAAACTGCACATTACTTGTTGCAAATAGTTATGTGCTAAGACACTAGTTTGTTTTCTGAAATTATGAACCATAAAATGTTAAAAAGCATAAAATGTTTGTTTACAGGTGATATTTCCTTGTGTCAGTTCCTCAACTTTTCTTAATGATTGGAGTATTTAGAAACTCTTAATATTGACAGGTGTGTTGCTTCATTGCTGCTATAAAACAGAATTCTCCAGTCAGAGCTGGTGCATTAACTAAGATACAATATTTATAGTAATATCCTGCTTCAACATATATCAATATTGACTGGTAAACGTTCACGTTTGCAGTTAAAATTGAACACACAAACTGAAGTATGATCAAAAGGACTGACGCTCAGATAACACACAATCCTGGATAAACGTTCAACCTACTTTATCATGCTCAGCATTTCCTGCTTGAACTGGAAAGGGTGGAGTGTTCAGGGTGTTTTTTCCCTTCTTTGTTCAAATGATGAACAGTGATTTTGTGTCAGTGTGTCTGCCTCCACCATTAGTGTGTCTTTGTGTGTACAGTATGTGTATGTGTCCGTACTTAACATTTGTCTACAGCAGGTTTGCTAACTGCTCACTTTAACCTGATGACTACAAACCTGGGTGAGTCAGACACTGCAGATCCTCTGTGTGCCAGTGAGATATCACCTCCCATTTTTTTTTTTTTTTTTTTTTTGGACTGTGAATGAGGGTACCAGAATTACACATTCAGGTTATGACTGACTACACTTTCAGATTGCTTAGCCTACAGGTATGTGCAGTAATGTTAATCAAGAGTAAAAAAAGCCCCTCATATTTAGGTAGTGAGTAAAGAGGAGAAGAGAATTTTGTTATTTTTTTCAGCCTCTGTTAAGTAGTCATTGTATATCAAAAAAAGGAGCGTCCAGGAGATCGTAATATGTATTTTAGAAGAAATAAAGGTATAAAAAATTGGATGTATAAAGAAGAAACCATGCATGACGTGATCCAGTGTATTATGTACACTTTCCTTTTTTTTCTTGTTCATCAAAAGTTTGTGACATAGTGATTTGCTAAAATCTGGAAGAAATTAAAAAGAAACCACTTCTGAATCCCACTCATGCTGCAATAAAGATGCAAATAGGTAAATAATAAAATAAAGAAGCTCATCTCACAAAATACCCAGGATATTACAAAAAAAAAAAATGTCATTTTAGAAATAAGATGGACAACTGTATACAATCTATAGCAAATAACATTACAGAAAAAAAAATTATCATTAAGCTAAAGTTAGTTATAAGTCTTAGGTTTGAAGTAGGTTGTTTAACTCTTTCATTGTACTCTTGGAAAACTGAATGTTCATTCTAATCCAGACTAAACTCAGGCTAAAGACGTTTGAGGAAGGAAGCACATTTCTGTAGAGTTGTTGGGGAAAGGTCATGGCCTTATTTAAGCCTATAGAAAAGGCTTCCTACTATAAATCGTACATGTAAAAATAACAGTTGCAGATTTTACTCCTGGATTAACTCTTTGGTCACTTCACATGTAACTGAAGTTAATATCAACAAACTAATGATGCAAGACCTTTCCTCAGTGCTAGCTTCACTTTACTTAGCCATTTTTGCATTTACAAACAGACAGTGACATGAACTATATGGTTTTCACCTGTTACTTGACATAAGTATGAGATATTATACATGAAATGTTATTCTGTAGTCCTGATGATGTTTTTCTGCATTCACTTCACTGATCTAATCTGAATGTCAAACTAAAAGCTTGTGTGATTGTGTGTGTACAGGTTTTTCTACACTATGGGGACTTGTGTGTGTGTCTTTTGGTGCATTAGGAAAGCTTTGTATTAATATTTTTTACAATTGTCACTAGGAACATGTTCAAAGAAAATCGAATGTTAGAACACAGAATTTTCTCCATGCCTGCTCTTTGGATGTCTGTTGTTAAGGAATGTTATGCAGGATAAGAGATTTCCTGTAATGTAAACCTCTGAAGGCCATACTGCCCTGAAATAACTTTGACCAAAGTCCAGTTTCTGTTTAATATTTATTTTAAATATCTATTATATTCATATTGTGTGATAGATATAGAGAAAATATTTTTTCTCTCTCTCTCCCTTATATCAGTGTGCTCTTGAATTACACGCTCTCTCTCTCTCTCTCTCTCTCTCTCTCTCTCTATATATATATATATATATATATCGATAAAAAAAAAAGCTTCGCCTTGATTTAAAAACTGTTTTTATTTTGTGTCCTGACGCCCTTTCCTCAGGAAGTCAAGGCGAAGTCTCGTCCGTGAGTGCGTGTGCGCGCGCTCGTGCTCGTGCTGGTCGCTACCGATGTCCTGTACTGCTGTTATATCGCAAGTTAAGTAAGAGAAGTAGTCTGTATATAATCTCATGTTATAATCTTGTGTAATTACTGGATTACGACATCGTGTTCAATTGAATTTGGCCTGTCATCGCTTTACGTGTTTCAGATACTAGATGATCGACAATGAGCGCAGGTGAGCTTTTACCGTGGTAGTGTGGTAATGAAAACCAAGTACTGTAGCCTAACTTCATTTAGAAAACGAGAGTACGTGTCTGTGGGGAATTTAAATGTCTAAAAGTGTGTGAAATATTATTGAATTTAGAGTGGAATATGCGATTAAAACGGGTGGACAGTTTTTACTGTCACCTTATAAAATAAAGCAAAGCGTTCAAATCTGTAAAGATAATAAACACCTTATAATGTGTTTATACAATTGTGAGTTTAGAATTATGTGATATCCGATGTTTTTATTGTAAATTTCATTTTGTTTGTTTTTTATACGTTTTTTTTTGGAGTTATTCATCTGTAAATAGAAAATCTTAAACGCATAAACTTAAAAAAAAAATTTTATTCAGAATTTGATAGTAAATTTCTTGTTAAACAATTACAAAAGAAACGGTAAGAAACACTTTGAATAAAACATGTTGAAGTGTGATGACATAAGTAGTTTTTTCTTTTTCCAATAATCAAAGAAATAATTAATTTATTACAGTGCAGATGGAACTATTTTTTTATGCCCTCAGATGTTACAATGTTTATTTACAATGCTACTCTCCAGCAAAATCAATTTTTTTAATTACTAATATTTTCTTATTGTGTTTTAGGAGCATGCCCTGGACACCAGATGACACTTCCAGGCTGAGCCTCTTTTAAAGAGGAAATGTAAACCATCTTTTCCTGAATAATTCTGATATTCAAGAACCCAAATCAAAAATTGCGTCCAAACCTAGAAAAGAACTCCAGTATCATCTCAGTAAAACATGTATTTCAGTATGCTTCACACTAACAAAAGCCTAAGGCCTCCAAACTCAAGAGAGCATATGACGGAAATGCGTAGAAATATAGTACTGGAACAGCAGGGGTCACGAGAGAGGAAGACAGAGAAAACAAAACATATGGAAAAGACAATGCAAGTAGAAGAGACCGAACCTGGTGTTATCGTGGAACAGGGAGATGAGTTAGGATGCGGGGATGAGTTAGCACAGGGAATTGATTTAGATTTTGTCGAGGGTTTAGAAGAAGGTGAGACATTTCAGACATTTAAGGCTGAGGAAGAGTCAATAGACCTTCTCTCTGATTTATGCAGTAAGAGAGATGTGGACGATAATATAGAGACCGAACAGATTGAAGTAGAGGACACTGGAACGATAGCATGGAGACTGACTAAAAATGGTGTATCAACATCACATAAAAGGTCTAATGATGTTCAGTTGGCTTCTAATGCAGTTTATGGATGCACTGCGTGCACAGACAGATTCCTGTATGATGAAATTTGCATAAATAAAACTTTCATTGAAGCATTTTTCCCAAATGGTACATTTCCAGGCAGAATGTTTTCCAGTGAAGAAGACATAGATGGGATGTTCCCTGATATCTGTGATGCTGGTGAGGCGTTAGCAGACAAAGATGGACTTTCCGAGTGTGACCTTTTTGAACAAACAGAACCTTTCCAAATAACAGAAACAGAGGAGAGCGCCAATGGAGATGTTATTATGCTTACTTTGGAGGAGGGATTGAACGGCTCTGATTTGTCTTCAACTTCCATTGAGGAAGAGGATGATGAAATACAGTTAGAAAAAGAGCAAATGGGTGATAAAGGAAACCATTATTTATCAGATGACAGTGCATCTCAGGATCCTTCAGCTGCTATTGACTCTCCAGACTGTCCTTCATCAAAGAGTGAAGGTGAAACTCTCCTTGAGTCCGATCTGACTTCTTTTTCAAATTCTTCTTCTTCCTCTCAGCCATTTGGCTCTGAAATGGTCTCAGATGATGATGTAGCAGATGCAAATCACAACTACTGTAGCAAATATGTGGTTAAGCATGATGAAGCCATACCTTCCAGCTTAAATCTTGATGCCATCAACGCCCTTTCACTCATTCAGCAGCAACCTGAAAGCCAAGGCCGAAGTTTACAACAAAATCAAGAAGAAGAGAGTGTTGGGGAAGAACAAGAAGAAGGAGTTGCAAGTGACCACTTGAGTAGATCTGAGGGAAAAGAACTCACAGTAGATCATGTGTATGAAGAAACAGAGCCAAAAATCCAAGCTAAAGACTTCCTTCAGAACAGGAAGTACTTGATGACTCGCTCTATATCTGTGGAAACCCCCAGGAAGAGAGTTGACCTAATGAGTAGCCCTGAAACAGGAAATAGGCGGCTTATGCTACACCCTGGCTCCTTCTATACAGATCAGTGTTCAATCGGAGATAGTAGACCTGCACTGACAGGCTCATTAGGATGTCTTTCACAAGGCACTTCAAAATTAGCTAATGCCACACGAGTCGATATACCACCCCCTTTTGAACTTGCATCCATCACAAAACGACCAATCAGAAAAAGCTCTCCATCCCTCACGAACGAAGTCTCCGCTTCTTGCAAGAAGCCTGATTTTGGGTTCAAGCGATACCTTCTGCCATTACGATTCCTTAGGAAATCAGATCGTAAAAGTGTGATGGATAATCGCTCAATCTCCTCCAGGTCCTCGTCTGAGTCAAGTCCGCAAGGTTCATGCAAACGCTTGGACTTTATCAGGCATAACATTGGCAGCCCTGATTTGCAGAGCACTCTAGATTGCAATCCATCTACGTCGCCTTCTTCCTTTGTCTTTCAAAAGAATAGACAAAAACAGGGACTAAACTTCACCCTTAATAATGATTTGGCTTCAAGCACCATTTCTATGGAACTAGGCTCCCTCTTTGAGCCCCATCCCCTTTCCAAACCTCGATCTTTTTCCTCTCCCAATACAGACTCTTCAGATTATGAGAATGTTGAAAATGCTGTTTCTCACTATGAGAATGTGCAAATTCGCCTCCTGAATCCAGTCATTCAGAGTCAACGAAATCAGAGTTCAACGAGTGATACTGATGGTTATGTGGATATGAGCAGTCTGCCAGGCTTCCAGGGCAGAAGTCAGCCATCTGAGCAAGAAACAGATAGGTACAATTGTTTATAAATTGATATATTGTTTAATTATATTTATATTATTAATATGAAGCTCAGAATTAGACAAAATCTAGTTTAGAGAAACTAGACACTATAAACTTCATAAAAAGGTGGAATCATAAGCAGATGTGTTATTTAACATATCAAAATCCTGATGGGCAATTCTTAGGTAAATCTCAGACATATGAATGCATGATAGATCTATTTTATTAATCTAATAATATGATGTTCAAACAAACTTAATTTTCTCAAGTGATTTTTAATTAAAAGGTGTTTTGACATTTTACAACCTGAACTTTAGAAAAATTAATTTCCATAGACTAATGATATAATGCAAACGCAATCCTTGCATTACTTAGATGTGCATATTACTTAGATTAGCCCTTAAAAGCTCAACGTGTTACATTCCTGATAACTAAAAGTCTGTGTAGTTAATTTATTTATTTTTTGAATGTCTCATGATTGTACTTCCTCTGTTATTTAGCCTCTACACTTTCTGTTCTCCTAATGTGAGACAAGATGGAACAGTAGGTGTGTCTGTGGGTGTGGCTTGTACACAAGAGAAAAAGACCAAGGCATCTGACAAACTGGTAAGCTTATTATTAGTGTTTCTTTGTGTCTTGCAAAGATTTGTTTTAATTTATTATTCAACTCAGTTTATTCAACCATTTTATTTCAGACTGTCAACTGTTCCAGGGCTTTCTATAGTGCCAAAGAGCTTCTGGATAGTGAGGTCCAGTAAGTCATTTATTTCCTCATTGACAAAACAATTATTATTTAGTGGGTGCAAGTTCGTGTTTGAAAAATGACTGAATTAAATTTAATAGAAATAGCTATATTATTAAGTCCATGCTTTTTTCCCTCCGTTTTAAGGCATGTTAAGACTTTACAACTTCTCTGTGAGGTGGGTTATTTATATTATATCTCATTGACATTATGTGTGGATTTCAGTAGAAACATACCGATGAAGTTATTTTTCCCTAACTTTCACACAATAGTCAGTTGAAGCGGATGAGAGGATAATGACAGTGTGGACAGAGCTACCTGATATTTATACTCTCCACCAAAGCATCCACACATTCCTGGAGACTCGTCTTAAAGAATGGTAAGATTCTCTCACCCACAAACATGCATTTGCTACCTTCAGTTGTTTGTCATCCACGAATAATGTCCATCTGTCATCATTTCATCTGTTTTCTCCATTTCACTCCACTCATCAGGGATCAGAATGAAAGCATTGCTGAAATCATCCTGGCAAAGAAGAACGAGTTTTCCATTTTCTCTTCTTACATCAGTCATTATGATGAAAAATTGAATTATCTGGAACACATACAAAGCACAGTAAGGGACTTATGATGTTTGTGTTTTCACTGATTGACAACTTTAACTGAACCAAATCTATTCTTATTATTAGGCATATCCATCAACCTGCCACTATCATTTATTACATGTGCAGTAACTGTTCTATGTGATTTGAGCGTGTGTGTGTGTTTTGTATTGTCCGATTACAAGTCACATGTGTTTTGTATTGTACGATAACATGTAAATGTGTTTTAGTTGTGTGTTCAGTTACTCAGATGGCATGTATTTAAATATGTATCTATGTTATACACATTACATAATGTAGCATGTGTTTTGTGTCTCAGCTACCAGATGCAGTGACACTAAAAAAGCAGTTGCTGCAGGTCATTGTGCGTATCCTGCAGTACCGTATGCTGCTAACAGGTGACTTCTAAATACGTTTTAAATGAGTCATATGATGCTTTTTTAAAGATCATTATTTTGTGTATTTGGTGTAATAGAAGGTGTTGACATGCTTTAATGGTCAAAAAACTGATTATTTTTCAAAAATGGTACATTATTGTAGGTCCTCTATGCCCCGCCTCTATCAAAACATACTTACAGTAGCTGATTCACAAGCGCCAGATTGTCATAGCAAAGTCAGAATGACCTCCTCTCCTAGGTTCACGAAACAGTTTTCCATAATGCGTTGCTATTCTGTTGTAAGTGATCTTAAAGATTCCTAAATGCACCTACTTTCGGAAGTCCAAATAAAGTGCTTTTGCTTTCACCTAGATACACACAGCATCTCCCTGACATGGCTTCAACACTAACTGTGGTTACTGAAACCACAGTGTTTGCGTGAACATTTGGGCGACATTACGCAAATATTTCCACATAGTGATGTAGACATGTGGGGGCGTATTTTAAATGAGCTGTTTTAGGGGGCGGTGGCAGAGTCTTAACTTTGATAAAAAATTATCTCTTTCGATTTGAGACTTTACAAATTTACCGATCTTCTTTATGCACCAAGAGCTTGTAACACTCCAAAGAGAAAGGAAAAAATGAAATCGCATCATATGACCCCTTTAACTAATAAGTTGATATCCTTATTAATTATAATACATTTTTATGTATTTTTAAAATGTAGCTGTTTTTGTTAAAAGAAAAAGTATCTTGAATTCTTATACCAAGACCTGTAGTATTGCTTAATATTGCTTTATTTTTTTGTTGTGCTTTCTTCTAAAAGATTACCTGAACAACCTCTCACCAGACTCCAGAGAGTTTGAAAAAACACAAGGTAAACTGCAGCATTACTCACAGATGAACTCAACTGAGCTGGATGATGACATAATTGAATTCAACGATGAACTGCCTTTCTATTTTATTGACACACTATTTTCCTATTTAATGCTGTTCAGTTGCTTCAGTTGCTGTTACAATCTATATTGTTAAAAGAGCTACATAAATAAAGGTGACTTGACTTGACAGATAAAACTATCGTAAAGCTTACACTTTTTTTCTTATCTTGTTTTTATTTTTTCTCTGTCTCTTGGATTACAGACGAGGAAGCCAAATTAGTTTTCATCAATTTAAGAAACTGATGTTTGATTCTTATCTTGACATGTTTGCAATTACAAACGAAACCTTTGGTCTTATCTCTCAGTGTGTATAATTGGTTTGCTTAGGCAACAGCATATCTCTGATCTTCTTGATAGTTTCACAAAAGGCAAATGACCTTTGACCCCACCATGGATTTTCAGTCATCTTTTTAAACAAGCCTTTCTGCATCATTTATCTATGAGGATAATTTATTTATGAAGTGCTGCTGTAAGAGAGCATCTGTTTGTAAGAGAGCATGTTCTGGGAAGTTCTGCAGTGGGACTTAATATTAATTTATTTGAAACATTTTTCTAATGATTATGTAATTATAATATATGAAGTTTTTAATAATGTTTTTGAGGTGGTTTTTTTTATGGAATATTTAATATATTCTATATTTATGTGTGAAAATGTACATGTATTAAATATTACGTCTGTCTTCCCCTCAGATGCTTTGGTTGTGGTCTCAGATATTGTGCATCATGTTAATGACAGCCTTAAGAATGGAGTGAGTATGTGTTTGTTGGCCTAATGTGCTTACAGACAGTCTATGCATGTGGAACCAAGGCAGTATGTGTTAATGACACTGCTGTACCATGTATGGCAATTTTTGCATTCCTTTTCTCTCTCTGTCAGGCGGATCTCCTGCGTTTGGTCCATATTGAACACAGTGTTCTGGGTCTGACAGATCTCCTACAGCCTGGAAGAGTGAGGAATTCAATGGCTTACTGATCACATGCCCTTCACAACTTTCTGAATTTTTCTAAATTATTAGGGTTTTCAAAGCATTAATGATGAGTAAGGTTGTCTGTCTGTGTCTGTGCCCTAGGTGTTTGTGAAAGAGGGCACCTTGATGAAAGTCAGCAGAAAGTGCAAGCAGCCACGTCACCTTTTCTTGGTATGTGATTGTATTTTATTTACATACATTTTCATCTTAATTATCAAACTTTTTAGTTGAGCAGGCAAGAGGCACAGTTGCTTTCTTTCTATATAGTCTCTAGTGTCTCTCCTTTGTGTTTGTGGGCTATTTTACTTGTTTTTAGAGTTTCCTGACAGGATGTTGGTCAGTGTGTGTTTATGTCTACATCTGCTATTGTTATTGCTGTGCTGTTCTCACCACAGAATAAGTCTGTGGGAACGGGGCAAAGCAGTGTGTTAAGATAACAGAACAGGTGGTGACAGGATGGACGTTAGATGGGCTGTCAGAAATACAGTATACTGTAGACTTTTCAGCCAGACGGACAGTTGTGCGCTGAGACGGGCACGTGGCCCCAAGAGTGCTGAACTCAGATTTCCCTCATATTTTATTGCTTGAGTCTGTGGCATTTCTTATGCACCATTGATTAACATTTCAGAAGACAAAATATGCTGCCTTATCAGGCAGTGTCTGACAGTAGGAAGGCATGTCTGAATCCAGTGTTTGCACAACGTCCTGTCTACAAAGATTCATCTTGGTTGTGTTAAGCTGTATAGCTGTATTTATTCTTCACTGAATTTTTGTTGTTTGAACAAATAAACAAATACTTACTGAGCAACTGATGACTATTGATTCAAGTTCACAGAGAAATAAGCATCTTAGTCAATTCATATTCCCTTTGTTAAATCATAGCTTAAATGCGCGTTTGAGTTTGTTCTAAATCACTATGTTAACACACCTTGTTGAGACAACCTGCATTAATACAAACATTGCCTGTGGTCACTGACTGACAGAGTAGTGATGCAGCAAAGAAACTTCTGGTCAAAAACCAATGTGATTGCACCCCCTTGTGGTGAACATTTGTGGCGGTGACCCCCATATGTGTTCGCAAATATAAAACCTGCCAAAGTAATTAATTATGCTTGTATGTTGTCAATTTTATGTATTTCTTTAACTTTTTACATTTTCAGATGAATGACACAATGCTGTACACATATCCTCAGCAAGATGGCAAATACAGACTCATCAACAGATTACCTTTGGCAGGGATGGAGGTAAAGCTGACAGCATTCATGGACACTTCTACTGTTCATTCATTCACAGTGGTTTTTGGAAACTGTCTTTTCACTAATGCACCATATTTAGTGTTCAAGACACTCATTTAAAGTAATGTGGTTATTTTGAACTAAAACTATCAAAAAACAGTTTTCACGAATTAAAAATAAAGTATAAATATGAGGTATAAAACTAATTAGAAATTTTTGAGAAAAAGTGTAAACTAAATCTGGCAACTAAATGAAATAAAATAAGTTTATGTTGAAGTATTAAAAATTTCTACAATAAAATAAAAATAAATTAAAACTAATAAAAATATGATTAATGACTAAAGTTACTAAAACTTAAACTGTAATTAAAAATGTCATATAAATTGTAAAAACTAAAGTTAACAGTATAAGAAAATAAAATGCATACAACAAAATGATAAAAAGAACTAAAATAATGAGAAAGGAAAAATTTATAATTCAATATAAATAAAATAACAAGAAAATAAAATATAGCAGATCATTCTCCTTATCTTATTCTAGTTTGCATATATTATTTTATTTGTCTATTTCTCATTTTTTAATTCTTCTTTAATTTTCGCCTCTCCTCTTGTAAGTGCAAATTCTTTTAAGCTCATTTCATTATCTGAACCCTAGATGATGTGAATTATAATTACTAAATCTTTTTCACTTTTTTTTGTCTTTCAGGTCAGCAAGCCACCTATAGAGAATGGTCAGACTGCACTGAAGATAGACGTTAAAGATATAAGCATCACTTTGTCTGCCAAGCAAGTGACATACACAAACTCAAACACTCACTCATACATATGTAGTGTATTTGTGCAGTTTGACTGATGCATGTGTTTCTGTGTGCAGCTCGTGCATAGAACGAGATGGCTGGTTTGTTACACTGAATCGGACATTAGTGAATCTTGGCCCCGTATCAGGAGACCCAGTGGACTGTTTTGGGGTGAGGAAACTTTAAATACAGTGTGATAAAATGTCAACATCTGAAAGAGTTGACATTTTGTTTCCTGTTCTGAAATTATACATTTGTGTACTTGTTTTTTAGTTAGTGGACGGTCCAGAGATATGTCTGGGCGAGAACGCTCCTCCTCTGCTGTCTGTTTCCCAGGTGACAGTTTGCATGAACTGTCACTCACATTTCAGTCTTACAAACAGACGCCATCACTGCCATGCCTGCGGCAAGGTACAAACACACTTAAGGGAATATTTCACCTAAAAGTTTAAATTTGCTGAAAATTTACTCACTCTTAGGCTATCCATATTGTATATAAATTTGTCTTCGTCAGAACAGATTTGGGGAAATGCTGTATTACATCATTTGCTCACAGGTGAATCCTGTTCAGTGAATGTCGCTTCCTCCAGTAAAAAAAAAAGTCCATAACCTCTTGTCCTCTCGTCAAAATCCGACTGCTTTCTCTTGTAAATGGTGCTTTATCTGTGCATATTTCTATTCTGATCTGGGTTCCTACGGGGTTTGGAAAACTATGGAATTTAATTGAAGTAATTTCCAGGTCTGGATAGGTATGGAAAATAGAAAGCAGAGTATGGAAAAAATATTTGCATTTGCAGACTTTTTCACCTCTTTTTTTATTTAAGAATTTAATGAAAATAAGTTTATCGTACAAGAAGTGGCACCCGTTTAGTGATTACTTAGTGATTGTCAAACACGACTACTGCAATTGGTTCAAGGTGCATGTTTTGCATTTTGGGTTTCTTCTCACAATATTCTTAGCACCATATTAAGGTTAAATTGGACATTAGGCCTTGATATTAGAGGTACTACTACAAGGAAAGCTCAATTTTGAGCAAGTAGATCTATTGTCCATCCATGCTCTTGCTTTATTTATAGCAAGATGGCAGTGATGCACAAAGGAAATGGGTTATATAAAACTAGAAATTGTGTAAGCATGCAAAAGAATTACCAGTTATATGTGAATAGTTTCTCGAGGACACAAAAAGATTCTTGTGTGCATGAAAAGATAAAATGAAAAAAAAGTAACATTGGCGGCATATTTGTCGATACCAATATATCTGTAACAGGCTAATAACGGCCGATAGTATCGGCAAAACAATATATCGGTGGAGCTCTACAAAAATCTACTGATAGTAGGGACCTATGATTTCGTGGAATATCACTTGTCAGATTTTGAATGAATTAATCAAAAGTAGGTAATTACACTTAAATCAAATCGTGATATGGACTAGTAGCTGTAAATATTAAGCCAGAAAAGTTGATTTAAATATGGATCCTGCATGGATCCTGCATGTTCTGCGTGTCTCTGTTAAGGAATAATCACACAACATTTCTTCTGATTTAATTTTAATAGTAAACCCCCTCTTTTTACCAAAACATAGAGTTAGCTTAATTTTCAATAATTAAAAGGTAAATTAAATTAATGTTTTATGTCTTCATTTGATAACCAGAAAAAAATTTAAATACACAACAGAATTTCTGAGAAAAAAAAACATTTCATCAGGCTATAAAATTTTTTTTTTGAATAAATTAAGTTGTTTTATGCATTTAAATAATTAGACATGCTAAAACACAAAATTAGGTAACAATAAAATAAAGAAAAAAATGTAAAAAATAATAGGGCCCTAAACATGTATTTTTTGTTAAACTTTTAATAAATTGATGTGAAAATGTAGAAGTTTTATGAGATTTTAATGAACATGCTTTTTGATTAATACAATTTAATTTTTATCAAAAATACAGAGTTTAGATGGATTTCATAGGGCTCTATGAGAGGTCTGGAAATTTGAGAATTTGGAATGGAAAATGTGTAGGAACCCTGTCTGATTCAGACAAGATGGCTTTTTCACAGGAGAAAGCAATAATATGGAGTCAAAAGTTTAACCTCTTAAAGTTAAAAACCTCCTAATGGTGGATTTGTTTATTACATGCACACAACATAACATTAAAGGATGGACTGGAGTCATACGGATTACTTGTAGATTATTATGATGTTTTTATAAATTCTCATTCTGATGGCACCCATTTACTGCAGATAATCCATTGGTGAGCAAATGATGAAATGTTACATTGCTCCAAATCTGTTCAGATGAAGAAATAAAACATACACATATTATACCTGGATGACCTGAGGGCGAATACAATACTGCAAATTTTCATTTCGCATAGAGAACCACTCATAAGCTATATTTATTCAGATTTTCTCATCATATTTTACTTACAGGTTGTTTGCAGAGATTGTTGCAGGAACAAATCCCCCCTCAAATACATGAAGAACAGACGTGCCAAAGTGTGTGATCATTGTTACAGTGAGCTTCGTAAGCATGGTACAACCACAATGTCTTTCATTCATTCAAAGTAATTCTGTTAATTAAACATACTTATGCTTGACTCTCCTCATAATTGTGCGTACATTTGTTGAAAAGATGCTGCCACACTAACAGAGAGCTGCAGTCGACCTCTCTCTTCTGTCTTCCAAAACATTCATCCATCAAGTCTATGGAAGAGCCGCAAAGGCCAACTGTCGTTCAACCAGGTATCCCATAACCTCTTGATAGTATCTTTGGACTAAATATTACTCCAGTATATCATGTTTCACTCCTATATCACTCTGAAATGTTGTTAATAACACTCTTTTTTTGTCTACTGTAGAAATATCATCATTATGTTGTTCTCAGTAGTCATTTATCTTGTATTAAGTCAAGAGCTAAAAGGTCATAAAAGTGTCTGATAAAGTTTTGCTATTAAAAGAGTCTTATTTTAAGACCATTAAGATTTTTGGCATGGCATTGTTTTCAAATAATTACATCCCTTTCCAATTTTTATTCTTTGAATGTTTTATTTTTCCTTTGAATTTGGGGTGAAACATCACGTGTTGCATAGGAGACAGTGTCCGAGGGGGTGATGAGTGGAACGCTGCAGAGGTGCAGGAACAGCAAGAGAAGTTGGAGAAGCCTGTGGTTCCTCCTAAAAGATAAAGTTCTCTACACATACCCACAGCCTGAGGTAATGCACAGTGTCACGTTTTTGCTCACATTAACTTGGAACATGCAGCTCCTAATCTTTCCCTATGTCGTCTTCTTTTATATAAGGAGAGGGTTGCATGCGAGACCCTCCCTCTGATGGGTTTCTCTGTAAGGTCAGAGGTTGAAGGGGAGAGCAGCATGTTTCAGCTGTACAACAACAGCACTCTCTTCTATACTTTCAGAGCCCAGGACAGTCACGTTGCACAAAGGTTAAAACACATATTACATCCACACAATACATTGTATTTACATTTATAATGTGCACAGACAGTATTGGGTTTAGTAAAGTTTTTTTAAAAGAAATTATTACTTTTATTCAGCAAGGATTCATTAAATTTATCTGACAGTAAAGATTATTACATTGTTACAGAAGATTTCAAATACATACTGTTCTTTTGAACTTGCTATTTATCTAAACGACCTGAAAAAATGTATTAGCATTTCAAAAATATTAAGCAGCACATATGTTGATAATAATATGAAATGTTTCTTGAGCATCAAATCAATAAATTAACATGATTTCTGAAGGATCATGTGACATTCAAGACTGGAGTAATGACTGATTGAAATCCAGCTTTGAAATCACAAGAATAGATTATATTTTAAAATACATTTAAGAAAATGTGAAATGTAAAGTTATAATAATTCACAATACTACTGTTTTACTTCATTTTGATCAAATAAATACAGCTTTTTAAAAACATTAAATAAATATATACTAAATATATGTTCTGCTATTACATAATATGACCATTCTGTTCTGTTCTAGGTGGGTCAATGCCATGGAAGAGGCTACAGTCCTGTAGCATCAGCTGTCCTGTTTTTGTCTTCTGATATGAGCAATTAAATCTGTTATTGATCATTCAAGAGCAAAGCATTTTCACATCACATTCAAAAATCACTACTCTGTGTTACTGGGAGTGTAATCAACCATCTCGACGCTAATGTGACGCAACAGGCATATTTTTGGAATACCAAGGGAACAAAATGCTCACACTCAGACATTTATTTTGTGCCAAATACTTCTTCTAAAGACACACTTTTAAAGGCACACTGTAGCAAGCACTTCCAGCGTGAGATGTTGCTTTACTTAACCATTATACAATGCGATAATATATTATGCAATACCCCAGAGCACTAAAATATTTTAGTAATATATATATATATATATGTATACTGCTGTCAGTCATTTGGACAGTGACTTCTACAAACTAATTTTAGATTGAGTATTTAGCAACTGAGCTGGTATTCTCGTTGCACTTGATGATGTAATGTTAAATTTACTTATCTTTTGTCCAAAATGCCAATCTGTTCACTTGCCATGTTATATTTACAATACGAGGGCTTAATGCATATTAAAGATGAAAGTGTAAGAAGTTTGTCAGAAGGATTAATTGTCACTATATTATTGGGGTAAACTTCAATTGAGTGTAGTGTCATTGTGTTCATTTTGGGTTTTCAAACCTCATTAGTGCCTCAACTTCCTTTTTCATCCTCCATTGTGTGTTGCTTCTCTAATGTGGTTATGCATATGATACCTGCAGAGTTGACCACTGTTGAAATAACACCATAACAATATGGTAGTCAGAGCTTTGTATAATGGTTCCCTATAAGGTTAATTTCAATTCAGTTCTACGCTATGTGTATTTCATGAGGCAAATGCAGTTTAGGATTAGATAGAGAAACTTTAGGATAAACCAAGTTTATAATTATCTCTGTAACTCTTCTGAACCCCTAAGTGCTGTTTAAGTTTTATTTTCATTGACAGCCAGGTTGAGTCCACTGAGAGTGAATTTTAGAAATGCGATTCAGTAATTAAGTATCTTCAACTCCGTAATTAAAGAGTGTATTACAGATTGAGACTGTGTGTGAGAGGGAATTGAAGAAAAGGGGAGGGCTGGCATTGCCCTGCTTCCTCATCCCCAGGAGACAATGTGACCCAGAACAGAGTGAGAGAGCACGGATAAGAGTTTGTTTTCTGGAGTACCTGAAAGTTACGGACACCTTGTCCCAAATAAGAGACATATTCATCATTATAACTCCCTTTATCCCTTTCTCTTCATTTGCTTTACATCATCCATTCTACCTCCCCATTTTTCTCTTCATATATACATATCTATATATATTTGTGTGTGTCTAAATAAATATGATCCAAATTAACCAGGTTTATGTAGAAAAAATGCTAGGCTGTAATCAAGTTCATTACTGAGCTGACGATATGCAGTATAGGCCTACACCCACATGGATCTTCTATCAAGTTATTAATAATCTTTCTTGTTAGATAACATACATTTGCATATTGAGAAACTCAGAAAAAGAGTATTAAAAAAAATGACTGTAGCAACATTGTAAGTTTTGCACCGGCTTTAACTATCAATCCATCATATAAGCTGGCAAGGTTTTTGATTACATGGCATATATGAGATGGCTGGACACTGGGAAGTGTGCAGATGCTATCTAAGTTGCTTATTTTGTAGTTTATTTATTAAAGAGGAAGAATTGTTCTCTTGCGGGGGTGTACGTACTTGATGCCACTGTACACTTCACTTCTCTGCGGGCTTGTGTTTTATATACATATTATATACATAAAATACATATTTAATTACTTTTGAGTATTTTGTATTTTGCTGGACAAAAAAAAGTCTAATGTTATGTGTAATTAAACACTTTGAGAAACAGTATTTTAAAAATACTTAATCCATAGGTCATTTTATTTCTCAGATAATACAGTACAACATCTATTTTCACTTGTTTTAATAGTACTGCTAACAACCTATCACAGTTTTTGGCCAGATGAAAGCAAATTATATGACATTATTAATAATTTTTAGTTGCCAATGTGTGAACAGTAACGAAACTTTAAAAATGAGAGCCTACACTAATTTTTATGTGAAGAACTCAGGGCAGTTACGCTGGGAAAATCCAAAGAAAACTATCATAACAGTGTAATTTTAATGAACCTCATCTGTCGACATGATGTCAGTGAATCACATTGGCAGTCACTTGCTTGCATTACTAAGTGTGTATAAGAGCATGAGCAATAACCCAGCTACTGTAGGAATGTTATTGTTCTAAGAATGTTCCGAAAACATTTTATGCTCTGGAAATGTTTTCAGTCGCAAGTTTTATTTCAGTTTCCAGAATGTTTTCCTAAAACATTCTAAAAAATATATATATTAATAACATTTTTAGAACAGTATCCCCTTAAATTCAAATTAAGATTTAAGCATTGGACATTGGATATGGACTCAAATGTTGGTCAGATGTCAAATTTTGGTTGGAAAAACCCAACCATTGTCAACTTCATTAACTAACTCCAAAAACAGTATTTCCAACTTAACTTATAAACCAGGTTGACTTTATTTCTGTCATACATTTACAAAAGGTCTTATTGAGATTAACAGAGGTTTAGATGTTGTTGTCTTTTTAAAAATAATAGTTTGGTCTAGTTTGATGTCACCAGTGGTGATCAGTGTTAGCTTTAGTTGGCAATTTGACACTAGACTACATTTTTCTCTAGTTGCTGTAGCTATGTTTGTTATGGCAAAAACAACAAGAGAACGTGTTTAGAGGACACCGGTTGCTTGCTGATCATTAAGATAACATTGTGTAGCGGTCTGATTATCTGATTTCATCGAGTGTAATCTAGAGTATGAGTTGCACATTATTTATTAAAGCAACTCAATGGTTCAACAGACTGAGACCCAACAGAGTTTTAATCAGATAATTTCAAGCATTTATAAAAAAAAAACATCAAACATAACATCAAGATTCACTGTATTAATCTCAACAATAGTGACATACTTCAAAAAGCTAATACTACCGTTACAGCTATTAAAATAGCTCAGTTTTGTATGTAATGGAAAAGTGATTATGTTTTGTTTAGTTTTTTTATGAAGCTTACTTATGTAACCATGGTTCCCTGAGTAGGGAACGAGACACTACATCCTCTAGGTTTCTTGCCATGATTCGGATGCAAGCTTCAGACGAAGAAGTTACATAAGTAACCTGAGATGTTATGCCTTATTAAAAAAAACAAAAATATTTTTGCAACATATATAAGAGAAACAATATATTGAATAAGAAACATGTAAATGAGTCTTATTTTATTTTATTTTTTTATTTTATACCTTAAGAATGAAAAGTGGGCGTTCCATAAAAGAAATGACAGAAAGCAATTGGGCGTGATTTCTGTATGGCATGCAGTCAGTGGAAGGCGCTTGCAAGCCAAAAGGAAAGTAGTTTCAGAGGGCGTATGTTACTTTAAGATTATAAAGACAGCACTTTTTTTGGATTGCATGCAATTAAGAATCAAAATAAAGTCCATTTTTATTTCATAACTTCAAGGTCTTGTTGAACCAGCTCTGCATTTAAAAATTGGCATTGAAACATCTTTAAGAAAATGAAACAGAAAGAATTAAATTCCTTGTTAAAGCGAAAATCATTAAGGGCGGTGTTGGATGGTTCAAGATTGGAATCTACCTTTCTGTTAATAGACTGTCTATATACTCACTTCAATTTGAGTGCATGTGTGCTTTTATGTTTAAAAGTTGACCTCACTGAATTAATGATAATTTACTGTGCTTTGAGATTATTATTATTATTGATAATTAAAACATCTTTAATTGGACAGCTTGTAGGCCAGCCCACTCCACCTTTCTCACTGAGACCTACCAAAGAAAGTCAACTTATTTTACTACATTAGCCAGTTAATTACTGCATGACTCTTGTATAGACAAATTAATTATAAATTAATAAATTGTAAATTATAAACAGTTTAATCTTTTTAGATCATTCAAATAAATTAAAGATTTGATCATAGTTAAGATGTATGTAAAGGTGAGACATACTGTATTACAGAATACCTGTTTTAGTCTCACATTTGTAGACCAAGAAGATTTCACTGATGATAGAGAGATTGAAAAAAAATGTAAGAGTGTGATTCTGTGGCAGTCACACTGACACTGTCATGACATTTTTGAGTCTTTTAAGTATCTTATGTTCCTCTGCATTGCAGCAGAGAGATGAAGAGAGGGGGAGGAAAGATCTCTCACTTTCCTACAAGATAAAAACATTATCTAATCTTTTCTTGATCTATCTGAGCAAATTACCCAGTCTAACATCAAACATTTATATATATATATATATATATATATATATATATATATATATATATATATATATATATATATATATATATATATATATATATATATGCATATATATGCATATATACATATATATAAGGAATTTCTCATTTTCTAAATGGTGTTAGCTGTCTTGATTTACAATACTGTTAATACATAGGGAATAAACTCATCTCTAAAAAAAAAAAAAATTATTCATTTTTCCACTTCCCTTTTATTTAGTGCCTTTTATAATTTTTTTATTCCACTTTAAATTTATAAGTACTTATACTCTTTTCATTGGTTTGTGGTAAAAAGGGGAAGAAATGTGGCTTCTACCAAGGCATTACCAGTCTGTCAGACAGCTGTTTACAGAGTGTTTGTATGTGTGCATCTTTATGTGAACGAGTGTGTCAGACACAAATTTCACTAAAACTAATGAATCTGTATACTTAGTCGAGCTATTTCTATAAAGTTATTTTCATAAACAAAGAAGAAAAAGACAAATTATTAAATATAATTTAATTAGTACTAAAAGGTATTTTACATTTAGCAACACACCATTTATCTGTGTAGATCTGCTTGATCACAGATAAGGGGAAGCAAATCAGCCCCCTCACCACCTCCAATTCTGCACCAGATATCTACACACACATAGATACTGTTGTTTCTTTGCTTTTTTAAAATCTCACCCACACACTTAAATCTAGGACATTCACTCTACAGCACTGTGGACCAAGAGGAGGAAAGCAGGACAAGACTATAGGCACACACACAGAATGATGCTGATTTTCACATTTTGCATCCTTCATACCCACATTTATGTGACCTTTCAGCATATATTTTATAGGTAATATTCCATCAAAGCAATATAGAAAAGAGACATGGGACCTGTTCTTCATCTTAAGGCATCTTGAGTAAACTATATATAAATCACCAGCCAGCACAATCACTGTTTCTGGTTGCATGTGTGTCCAGCTGAGGACATAACGCTGGCACATGTGGCAAGCTGTGTTAACATTAATCGCTTAATATGGTACTGGTCTTACCAGTATGCTTATTTAAAATTTTACTAGTTACTGTTTAGTGCTAGTAGGGGAGAACCGGGGCGAAAGTAACACGGGACGAAAGTAACAAAGCGATTTTCTCCGAGCCTCTTTCTGCATTTGCATTCCCAGATATGACAGCATGTTCAGCATGCAATCCTTGACGGAGCTGAGAAATATCATGTGATTTCCTCATTGTTTCCCGAAGTTAGGTCCGTAAAACTGTTTTCGAGTACAAAAAGTAAATTATTGAAGCAGTAATTTTTTTTTTTTAGTCGTGTTGTTTTTCTTGTTTCATGTGTCAAAGTAATGATCAATCTACAGGTTATTTAGTGTTTTAACACATCCTAAAGTTTTTCATTTTCAAATTTTTTTTATATAAAATTAAATCGAGTTAAAATGTCAGGAGTTCCTGTCGGGACGAAAGTAACAGTTGTTACTTTTGTCCCGCTTGTCACAAAAAGTATTTATTTTGTTCCAGTGCAAGCTATATTGTGAATTTCTGTGTCTTGCATCATTTCTTACAAATGTTAATGTCATATTATACCAAAAGAATATGTCTTAGTAAGGGTCAGAAAGACAGACAGAGGTCTGGTTTTATCCAGATGTTTTTGAGAGGGCGTTTCTAGACATGGAGGAACATCACTCTCTGTGCAGCTGCTACATCACATTTATAATTAGGTTTTAGCCGTATCTTAGCCTTTACAACTCCACCTGTGAATTTGCAGTGTTTCCAGATGTTTTAATGCACATTTTTAATTCATGCATAAAACAACTGGATGGAAACATAAATAGGCCTACTGTTATATTGTTTAGAGTTTTTTTATTATGCTAATGTGATAAAATTTTTATATTGTGCATTCTGTAGAATTTTCTTATTATTATATAAAATACATTGAAATTTACAATAAAAAAATACAGTGAGGTTTTAAGACATCTGATGAAACTTAAACTTAAATTTAAAATGAAAATATGAAAATGTAATTTAATAATATTTTTGCAAAGATAAAAGGACAAAATATGTTTGCATTAATTTATTAACAAGATCACAATCAGGTATACTTAAGAAAAATAAGACTAACAGAAAAAATTCTAGCTTATATTGTTGTGTTACTTTTGACCCACCTGTGTGTTACTTTCGTCCCAACCGATGGGGTCGAAAGTAACAATGTTCAACTTATGTTCAAAGTGAAATTATACTGAAGTCTTTCTACATTTCTACAAAATACCACCTGGTATTGTTAGGCCACAGCAGAAATATATCTCTGTATACAACATTATCTTTTAAAATTAAGTTTTTCTGAAAAATGGTACTTTTGCCCCTGCTCTCCCCTATTAAAAAAAAAAAACTACAGACATAATTCTGTCCTCTGCCATCTTTTAAGTTTAGGGCCTGTAAGTGTTAATAAAATGATCTAGCTTCCCATTCATTAATACAACTTGAGGGTCCACTCATGTCCACTTTATGATAATTGACCTATTGGTAAGCCCCTCCCCTTGATGAGCCAGTGGCATTCGAGTATCAGTTGCATGGGGAGCAGAACTTGTCTCAGACATCTGTAGGTTTCGGCGTCACGTTCAAGATCTGAAGCTTGCATCATTTTGTGGGGTTTGCGCTTCAAAAATTAAAAAACTATGTGCCTGAGGTACTTGTAACAGTGATTCCAGCGATCCTGAGAGGATAAGGCAATGGAATTTATTTTATTCTATTTCCTAAACCCAAACAAAACAGAGCAAAATGTCCCAAAGCATTCACCCCCAATCCCAATACAGACAAAAACATTACAGTAGTTTTCTGGTTGTCATACTCGCATTAAGTTGGAGTTTTTATCTTCTCATGCAGAATGTTAATGTCAACTTGTGCTTTAGCAAAGTATCTCTGGCTGAAACTAGCTATCATTAAAGTTAGTGAGTCTAAAACCTAAATAGTGCACTGTTCTCACATCTTTTACAGTGTACAGTTTCACTGTCTCTTCATATTAAACTGGTTAAATGTTAATTAATTTAACCATACCCTGCTGCGATACATGAACAGTGTTGGGCTTCTCCCATTTGCACTGTGATCTGTAAACCCTCACTTCCAATAAATACCCACAATATTTATTTTAAAATCTCTTATATATCCCTCCATGGTATGTTTAAATCCCACTTGAATGGTGGTCCTGCTGTGTCAAAAATCCGATAGGTCAATTCTGACAGCATATTTTCACTAGTGACTTGTAGCCAATTAGTCACAAGTACTTCTTTATTACATATATCAGGGGCAGATATATTGGACCGATATTTGTCTCTTTTGTTTGTATATCGGCATCGGCCGATTTCCTTGTTTAGTTGCGCCGATTTAAAGTCAGGCACGTCCGTGGACAGCCCTGTGTTATTGGTATGGTAGAAAATGCTGCTGCCATATGTGAAGGACCCCAATCCAAAACTTTTGTTTTGGAAGATTCAACAACAGGTAAGGCTTAAATTCTGATATTTCAAAGTCATATGGACATATATTTACTATATATTACTAGTAAAATATGACCTGTTGCTTCACTTTGTGAAAGAAAAAACAAATAGCATAGAACCGTCGGGAACTGGCATAATGCTACAACTAGTTAAAGATTCAGTTAACTTTAACTTTAAGGAGTGTAGTCATAAACTATCAGCAGCCTTCTTGCTAACATATTAGACCCAATGTTATAAGTTCTGTTTTATTTTTCCTGTATTGGAGTCAGAGAATTTCACTGTGCGTGGAGAAGGTGGCAGCTCTCACAAACACTACACAGCGTGATTGAGGGCTACGTTACTCTGCCCCGCTCAGACTGCACCATGCTCTGAGACACAGAACTGTCCTGGAGCAGCCCAAAACAGTGTATGAAATTTGTTCGGAAGCATGGTTTGATGCAGAAAATAGCCGGGTTTCCATCCAACTTATTTGCATTTAGGGATGTCAATTTTCATTTCCATGATCGATCGTCGTTAAAATTAATGTTCAATAATTTGTTTATTTAAATGTATATTTAAGTTTACATTTATGTTCCAACAAACTTGAAAAACTCTGCCTTGATAAACGCTGTAAAACTGTTATGTAAATGATTGACAGATTCAAGATTCAAGATGTCGGCCCTAAAAATCGGCAGCACATAGCGGCCATCGGCAGAGCCTGACCTCTAAACATCGGCATTTGTTATAGGAATATAGGCTATGTTTAAATTGCTTGCCATAAGTTGGCTCTCAATAGTCTAGACTCTAGAAGTATACTGAAACCTTCGCAAAGAGGTCACTCACATACACACTGGACGGACTCTACAAACCCACCTGTGCTCTCTGTTCAGCGCAATGCGCAATGGCTTAATAAAGTGTCATCTGAGCGCACGCCCAAGACAGAAGAGGGATCGCGCGAAGAAAGAGAGCACCTGTGCGACGTCACTCCGCCCTACTTAGAACTCTACGAGCGATTTGTACTTCCTCAAACAGTTCAATCACTAAAGCAAGCAGGCGTCTCAGAGAAGAGTCTGCTTCTTCCGGAGGAGAGGTAAGTTAGCAGCGCCTATTTGTGTTTTAGTTGTTTATTTTGTAATGTTGCTTGGTCGTGACCGAACTTTGGTAATGTTGCGGAGTGTTTCACTTATTCTCTGTTGCTGTTTTTTTTCTTTTTTTCCGACTGATGCGCTGAACGGATTCGAGCGAAGTGGAGGCAGTCTGTGTTTTTGGATAGGCTACTTAAGACTTCAGTCCTTCTCCTCCTCGATGTTTTATATGACTTTCTGTTTTCAAAAAAAAAAAAAAAAGGGCGCAGTTTCACACCGCACTCTTGTGTACGCTGCTGTCTAATGGACCTTGAGAGAATCGGTGCTTTCACACTTTGTCTTACTAGACAACACTTCTCCGTAATTGAAAAGGGAACAGAGATTACGTCTCAAGACCTAGTGACCTACCTAGATAGAACTTGATACATTACAGACGAGTTCGCAGTCAGCTGGTGCTACTAAAAAATTGCTGCACGCGCCTGTGAAGTGCAAAGTCTAGGTAATTTGTTACACAGAACTGTAACAAAAAAACATTATTGATGAATTTTAAAATGTTGTTCATAGTCCAGAAGTAACAATAGTTTGTGACATTTAGGTTGTCTAAAATATCGAGGACACGGTCCTCTGAAATATATCAATAATTATTGATCTAATACACAAAACAGATGTAGCGCTGTTCTATTTGAGATGACTAAGTGTTTGTGTGTGTGTGTGTGTTTGTGTATTGGGGCATGGTGGAAATGGTTGTTACATTTTTACAGTAATTATGTGCTGCTTTAGTTGTTGTCGGCGGTTTCTAGACAGATTTCAGTTAATTTCCTTCAATATTAAATATCCATCACTACACTAGCATGTGACTGACGTGATAACTCTCTGCAGTGGAGACACACATCCTGCTGTGGTCGAACCGTTTACACCATACTCTACTCTTTCATTCTTTTCAAGGGTGTCGATAGTTCCTTCCTGTCCTTTACATTAGATGTTGAGTGTATGACTCTGGACATGAGTGATGAAACCTTCTGCTCCTTTTGACATCAGTGTTAGGCTAACTGTTAACTCACCGAACTGAAAGACCCCAGAATTGTTGTGCAATAGTTGTGTATTGCATGCACTTTAAAGCTTTAAAATTTCAGTAATGCAGTCGCTAAGGACTAACTGATCATTGCTAGGGTGTTCTGAGTGGTTTCTAGGTGGTTGATTACAGGTCAAATTAAGACACTCTGAAGTATTTATGATTTAAATTCCTAATATGCAAATCCAAATATGTAACACACCTCAATGTCCTTAAGTTGAACCATTTGAGATTTCTGTTGCACTAACAGTGCAAGATCAGTTACACCAGGGGTCTGCAACCTTTTTCGGCATGACATGCAATTTTTCTGGTTAACCACTGTGCCAACATCCAACCCCACCCCTCCCCCCTTTTTAGTGCATTCTGTATTTATTCAGTAAATACACATTTTTAAATGATATGAGAAAAAAACAATAGGCCTATCTGATTTTCTTGCAAGTAGTTGCTGAAGATTTTTTCATAATTTTTTTTAAACCTTTCGAAAGTTTCTTGAATAACAGATATATAGTGTGACCATACTGAACACCACTGTTTGTGTGTGTGACAGGGCCAATGCATTTAAACCATTCAGTTTGATCACCATTCTATATTAATGCGCAGCTTTAATTGATGCATGCACGCAAACACACATACACAGACACCACTCGCACACAGATATCTGATAAGCTCATGAACTTTATGTCAGCATTGCCATGTGACCAAATCCACCACAACTTTTTAATCTATACTGAATCGCTACATTATATTTCTCAGCAAGGGGGGGGGGGGGATTGGGGGGTAAAACTGCTGTTTTAGTAACTAAACTCCTTTTCATAGTTTGCAAACGGATGCAAACAATTTACACACCTCTCTCTCGCTCTCAAAATGGCCACATTTAAGAAAAAAAGTTGTTTGCATTAATCGATATAGTGGTTGGTCATTTAAATTTCTGTCGTAAAACATATCGTTACTAATTGACTAATATTAAATTATTTGCAGTTTAATCTTACCTCGCTCTTTAGTCTCTTTAAAGGGATAGTTCACCTAAAAACATAGAGTACCCCCAGGTCATCCAAGGTGACACTTGGGGCTTTTCCACTGCATGGCATGGTACGGAACAGTTCGGTATGGTTCACTTGTGGGGGGTTTTCCACTGGTTCACTTTTGGGGGGTTTCTTTATTAGTACCACCTCGGCTGAGGTTCCCGGTGAACCTTACTGTTACCAAAACATGACGTGTAAACTGAGACACAAACACAACAGAACCCCTAGATTTAAAATCAGCACAGCCAGCGAAGGATAGAACACAACTGTTTTGAACAAGCACCTTTTTTAACAACCAAAAAATGGCCGTTTTGTGGTCTGTTGAGGAAGTACAGACGTTCCTCTCATTGATATCAGAGGATCGGATCCAGCGAGCGATTGACGGGGGCAATACGGAGTATTTACACGAGTTGCGGCAATAGAGGCGGTGCAATAATAACGCCATGTAAATAATCCCGCCTCTCTAAAGCGGTACTAAACAGCAGTGGAAATACAAGCCAAGTTGTACCACACAGTTGAAAAGCGGCATTTGTTTCTTTACTATAACACAAACGAAGATTTTTAACACAAACCATTACAGTCTTTCAGTCTTATAATGGAAGTGAATGGGAATCACGGCTAAAACATACAATAAGACTAATTTACATACAAAAACAAAACCAAATTAAGCCCTGCGCCTTGTGATGATACATTGATGTGTAAAGGCACCAAATGATTGGTCTGTGAAAGAAACTGAACCGTATTTGTATTTGTATTATACCGTAAACCGTATTTGAACCGTATATTGTTTTTTTTTTTTTTTTACCTCTGATTCACACAATGTCTGTACTGTTAGAACTGTTAAAACTCTCCTGAGCACGTTCTCAGCAGCAGGCATGTGAGGCCACCTCACGGGTCTTCATGCTCTGCTTCTGTGAAAAGTAAAGCCCGCCTACTTTGATTTGATTGGCCATCTCAGTCATTTTGACATTGACAAGCGCTGTTAGACTGCTGAGGCTTTAATCTGAAGTGCCTAGTATGTGCAGCGGATGCGCACCCATCCGTAGACTAGTGCAAGTTAATTCTCACACTTTCTCACACCCATAACAGGGTGTGTGACTATGAGAAGTTATTACCTCAAAATGTACGACAGTATGCAGTTTTCCCTATTGCTCGCGTGCCATCAATTACTTTGTGTGCCACGTGCCAACATCACTTTGTTGGATTTACTCATCCTCAAGTAGTTACAAATCTCTATGACTTTTTTTTCCTCTGCGGAACATAGGAAAAAATATTTTAAAGAATGTTGCACACCAGTTTGTTTCGGTAAGAAATACAAAGTCAATGGAAAACAAAACAAAAGAAAATCTTTCATGTTTGGGACTACATGACGTTGAGTAAATGACAATTTTCATTTCTGGGTGGACTATTCCTATATAAAACAAACCACTAATCCGAAGTATGTGCAATAGCACTAGTGATGCTTACCTAACAAGGCCATGCACACACAGACACACACTTCCTACACCCTTGTAATTGTGTGTCAGCTTTTATCATGGCTAATGAGTACAAACATTCTCTTAACACTCATTTTAACTTATTATGCTCAAGAAAGCACATGGAGCCTATTAATCACACCTGCCTACCCAACACCCTTGCAATCTCTCTCCTTCTCTCTATCGCTCTTATTTTCGTGCTTAAACTAACACCGGTCCACAGGCTCTTCTAGACTTTTTTTTTGCTGAATTTGGTTGAACAGGATTCATTATACATGTGTGATCATCCAGAGAGACTCTGACTGATGTGACATGGATTGTTTTTGAATTCGATTTGTACTCTGCTGCAAGCTTATGTTATTGACACAAACCTCCACAACACAACTGATTTGCTAGCTCTTACACACACACACACACACACACACACACACACACACACATACACATTTTGGGCTTCCATGTTTTATGTGGACATTGGGATAATGGTTTTTATACTGTACAAACTCTATTTTCTATCCCCTTACCCTAAACCTACCCCTCACAAGACACTTTCTGCATTACAGTTTGAGAAAAACTTAATTCTGTATTGATTTCTAAGCTTGTTTCCTCATGGGGACCACAAAATGTCCCCACAAGGACAAGGGTATTTTGGATATTGTCCCCATCTTTGTAGGGACATTTTGTACCCATAATGTAAGGTATACCTGAACTACACACACACACACACACAAGCAGAGATGTAGGTTTACGAATGAGATGCTGCAATGTGTTTGGACATTTCAGACATGGTTTCAGACATGTTTCGACAAGTGCGCTTCATAATTGAAGTAAAGCAGAAGTGTGTTTCTGTGTGTGTATGTATGGGTGTGTTCAAATATCTCTCTCCCTGTCTTTCTTAGTATTACACACTCCGTAGTAATACAGTTTAAATAGTCACTGCAACACAACAAACAAGTTTGTTATGAAGCTTCTGTGTTCCAGTCACAGCCTGAGTCATTTCATTGTCTTTCAACAGAAGTGGGTGGAGTCTTGATGTTACACAGGACTGATCAATTTCAGCCCCATAACCTATAAACCTCATCTGGGTCATGTTCCAAATGTTCTGATCCACCATTATAAAGTATGATAATGTAATAGAAATAAACACGATGTACTCATAGGGTAATGCTATGGCTAGGGACGCTTTTTCTGCTTAGTTCTGTGCCATGAATGAGAATTAAAACAAGGAACCTTTGCATTGAAATATATTTGTATTTAATCTTAGTCATTGGGTGTGTATTTAAAGAGCTTTTCAGTTACAAACCTTGTTCAGTTGAAAATTTTGATAAGTAAATATTGTGCATAATTTAATTTAAAATTTCTAAATTGAATTTCTTCAAAAATGTAGTTGTAGTAACTCAATAAATTTGTCTTGTTAACTTTGGAAATGTCTAGTTCCCAGCATGCTTAGCATAGAACTGGATAAGGAGAGTAAGTGTTGAAATTAAGTATTATTTTATGTGTTTTTAGTGAGTTTCAGTTATGTTGAAGTTTTTGTGGTTTCCATAGTGCCGAAGAGTAGACCACATGAATGTAAGCACTATATTGACTCTATTAGCAACCACTGTGGTAATGCCAGTGACAACCTCTTACTTGTTCATTAAATACACATGCTAAATAAGTAAAATTAAGCAAGTGCTATGATCGCTGTGGATTTGAATTGAAAAAAGATCATATAAATTGGTTTCAGGCCCACAAATCCATTAAAACGTTAATATTTTGAGTAATTAACTTAAAAATACATACATTACAAATTAAGTCAGTGTTGCTCTAACTCAGTGTAGTTTGCTGGTTGAACTTAATTTCATTAGAAATTGTGATAGTTTTTGTCATTTGAAATGTTTTTTTTTTAGGTAATATATTTTTTTAGTGTGTAGTTTAACCAGTTACCTTTTAGGTTTACCACACTTTAACACACAGACAACTTACATACACTAAATGTGTCACTTAATATGGAATCTAAGTCTTTGGAAATAGATTTTGATATAGAACGTTTAGAAGTTGCATAACCGTAATCTTCAGAAATCAAAACTTTAACTTAATTCCTAAAACACCTTCTGATGTTCTGACGCCTGCATTAACAAATAATTGTCTCTTTGGTACATAACTTGCTCCACCGATTCAATGTGAGGTAATAAAAAGGAAGTATTGTTCTTTTAATTCTAAACAGTGGTAATACTAATGAGAAGAGTTCAGTTGTGATGATACATAGCACCTGCCAGTCTACATTCCTTTTTGATGAATCCCAGTGTTAGAAACTGCAGCTCAAGTGTTTTTATTTCAAGGTCACTGGTCATGTCACTCTGATCATTTCAGCAAGACTAAACAATTTCCTCTGCATGCACATGCAGTTAATAAAGCAGTTTAATGTTTTTTTCTGTATTGCTGTATGCAGTGATGCTGCTGTACTCAGCATATCAAAACATCAGAATTTTGCTTGTCTGTATCTTTTTTTTTAGGCTGTGTTTGAATGTCTGCCATGGCCCCTTTCCTGAGGATTGCCTTTAATTCCTATGATCTTGGCACATTCTCGCCAACGGCTGAGACGCCATTCTGTGCCATCAAAATGAAAGAAGCTCTCAGCACTGGTGAGTAAATGTGTCTATGTGGTTGTGCGTGTCTGTGTGTGTAATGGGTTTCAAGTACATGGCTATGTTTGGAATGCCTGCCATGCTTCTTGTGCTGATTATAATATAATTTTTCTATCTGATTAATGTATCAAAGCTGGCAAGACTTAACTTAGTTAAATCAAAAATGTCCACCTTTCCTTTTTTAAGAACGAGGAAAAACATTGATCCAGAAGAAGCCCACCATGTATCCTGCTTGGCGATCCACATTTGATGCACATATTTATGAGGGACGTGTCATACAAATCCTACTCATGAGAACCGCAGAGGAACCTTTAGCTGAAGTGACTGTGGGTGTGTCTGTGTTGGCAGAAAGATGCAAGAAGGCAAATGGACGTGCAGAGTTTTGGGTTTGTGATGACATGGTTATGTGTATACATTTGTATTTATATGTCAGTGTTTGCACTTTTACAGGTAATATTATAGTCTTGCTTCATTTTCAGGTTGATTTGCAGCCTTCAGGGAAGGTTATGATGTCTGTACAGTTCTTTTTGGAAGATTCAAATACAGGTAAGACTCGATCATACTCTCACTTAAACACTCTTTCTCTCTTACTGTACAGTGATTTAATGTTCACAGAAAGGGTTTTTCCAAAACTGAGCTAAAAGTCTCATTAACTTGAGACTGGATTGGGACTCTCATAAAAATGTCATTTCAATAAAAACATGGTAGATTTAAATACAGATATTCATATTATGCTCAACCAGTTTAGTACATCCACCCTAAGTTAATGTGTTTTTTTAACCTCAGTGCTACCCTTGAGCTCCTTCTCAATAGACACTGCAACCCCTGCTTGATTCTAACCTGTTATCATTAGCAGTGGGAGGGGTCATTCTTATCTGATCATATGTATGGGCATGTGTGAATTCATTTGGACTCACTTTAAAGTTCTGTGCTCAGGAATGTCTCCGCTGAACATGTTAGAACAGCTTGTCCCTGCATTACACTGTCAAACATTCTGTCTGTCTCTTCTCTTCCGTTTCAGTGTTTTCAGAATACAAAATGTTCAACTGCAGATTTGCAAAATGTGTAAAATTAGATTAACATTCAAAAGTTGTGGTCCTTGAGAAATCATTCTGATATGCTGATTAGTTTCTAAAGCAAAATTTTGTATTACTTTCACATTTGTAAACCGTTGAGCTGCTTAATATTTTTACAGAAATATATTTTTTTAGGATTCTTAAAAGAACCGCATTTATTTGATATTCAAATATTTTTTACAATGTTAAAGTCTTTACTTACACGTTTGATTTATTGCATACTTGCTGAATAAAATAATTCCTTTAAAAAAAATCTTACTGGCCCCAAAAATTTTAACGGTAGTGTAATTAATCAATCAATCAACTAGTCGGTTAATCAGTTTTAAAGAAACCCTTTACAGTACATTAAGGCTGGTTGTGGATACTCTTGAGCACAGTCAGGTGTGTTTCTTAGGGGACATTTACATGAGATGCTTGTTCATAACAGCTAGACAAAATGTAATACAGTGGATTGGTAAAAATTTGGTCAAAAAATGTATCAGGAAATGAATAAATGCATAATATTTAATATATGTATGTAAAAGTATTATTAATTAAATTGTTTTCAGGACATAAAGATTTCATTAAATTATTGTCAAAAGGTTTCCTGTTATGAACTTGATTCTTCTCTCCTGTTGAATTTTTTTCCCTTCATCTTTCAGACTTTCGTAAGTCAGTAGTGTTGGAAGAGGAGGCACCAACTCTCAATCGCCGTCGTGGAGCAATCAAACAGGCGAAGATTCACGTAATCAAAAACCATGAGTTCATTGCCACCTTCTTCAGACAGCCTACCTTCTGCTCTGTCTGCAGAGAATTTGTTTGGTCAGTCCTGATTGTTCAGTTGTAAGATTTAAGTACTTCGTAACTCAGGCGTACTTACAATTTTGTCTTTTGTTGCCCAGGGGTCTTAACAAGCAAGGTTACAAGTGTAGACGTAAGTATATTTTGATGTTATCCTAAATACTTCTCCACTTATATCTGCAGTTTGTTTTAGTAGGAATGTGCCCTAAATGAGAGAATACGTGAATAGATTGCTTCCCATTGTTCAGTGTTTAACTTGTATGAAGCTTTTGAATGTTTTATTCAGAATATAGCAACACTATGAAAGCACATCCTGTCCCAATGCCTGAACCCCCCTTAAATGTATTTTTTTCTCCACCAGAATGCAATGCAGTTATCCACAAGAAGTGTATTGATAAAATTATTGGAAGGTGCACGGGCACTGCAACCAACAGTAGAGAAACTATGGTATGTTTTGTATTGTATCATTTTATTTTATTGTGCAATGGTTATTTAAAGTTTTTGTGTGCCTACAGTTTCAGAAGGAACGTTTTAAGATTGACATGCCACATCGCTTTAAGACCTACAACTACATGAGCCCCACCTTTTGTGACCATTGTGGTAGTCTGCTGTGGGGTCTTGTCAAACAGGGCCTCAAATGTGAGGGTGCGTATACTATGTGTGGAGGAGGATGTGTATGTATTGAAAAGGCCCGAAATTAACTGCTAGCCATCATTCGTTTATATTGAGGTTTCAGGCATTTTAATAATTAGAAATACTTAAAATGACCAGCCCACTAGTCAGTAACTTTATAAATGAGCTAGTTGTAATTTCTTGGAAAAAAGGCACTTTTGTTATTTGATGCTAGTCTTAATGTTGGACCCTGATTATGTGTTTGCAATCACCTCTTCTCTTTCAGACTGCTCCATGAATGTCCATCATAAGTGCCAGACCAAAGTTGCCAACCTGTGTGGCATCAACCAGAAACTACTGGCGGAGGCTCTTACCCAAGTCTCAAGTGTAAATATTAATGTTTGCACAAGGTTGCACAAAGTTACGAGGCACTTAACATACTGTTTCAATATATTAATGCTGTTATGTTTTTAAGTGGTGTGTTTTTGTTGTCACAGAAATCCACCAAGCGACCTGAAAGCAACTCGCAGAGCAACCCCCAGGATCTTGGTGTTTACCAGGATTTTAATAAAAGTCCTGATGATAAAAGTAAGTATGATTGGTGGTTACTAATTGTGAGAATTAAAAATAAGATTCTGATTTGACCTCAATTTAAAAAAACTATTTTTTTTTATTGTAGATGGGGCTCCTTATGGTCGTCTGTGGGAGGGTTCGAGTCCTCGTCCCCCCTCTCGAATCACTCACCAAACACGTATCACTACTGAGCATTTCGTTTTCCATAAAGTCCTGGGCAAGGGAAGCTTTGGCAAAGTAACAAACAACTTCTCTCTCCCTCAAACACATATTCATATACACTTGTGCTCAGGGTCACACATACTAACACACGTTCATCATCTTCCTGTTGTCAGGTGCTGTTGGCTGAACTAAGGGGCACTGGTGAATGGTTTGCTGTGAAGGCACTGAAGAAAGATGTGGTGTTGATGGATGATGATGTGGAGTGCACCATGGTAGAAAAACGAGTGCTGGCTCTCGCCTGGGAAAATCCATTTCTTACACACACATACTCCACTTTTCAGACCAAGGTACACCAGACATTTACTCAAAAAAACAGCCAGAAAATAGTAACACACAACTTTGTATGTATGCAGTTGTGCCAGTCACATTTATTAAATTATCACTGGGGCATTTTAAAACGTAAATTATTTTTCTCAATAAAATTCAAATTTTCTACTTCAAACATTCACATTCTAGTAAGGACCTTTTATATGGCACAGATCAAATTTTTTTTTATTATTCTTAAGACAGAATGGATGTAGTTTCAAAGCTAAACTTGACTACATCTTGATCTTAGCTCAGTAAAATAGGACAGAACATTAATATTAGATTTTCCAAGAAAGTATCAGAGTGGCTCAGTGGTCTTTGCTCATGATGTATGTAGGTGACCTGAATTCAATTCCTGACTCATGTGAAGTGACGTGTGACCAAGTATGGTGACACATTCTCGGAATTTGTGCTCTGCATTTAACTCATCCATGTGTGCACACACACAGTAGTGGACACGCACATCCAGAGCAGTAGGCAGCCATATTGATGCTGTGTACAGAAAGCATTTGGGGTTTTGTGCTTTGCTCAAGGGTCCCACTTCGGTCGTGGTGTTGAGGGTGGAAAAGAGTGCTATTTATTCACTCCCCCCACAGGTTTCTAAATCTTAGCAACAGTGCCAAACAATATATTAATGGAGAATGTCATTATTTGTTATAGTTACAAATAAAATTTAATTTGTTTATCTTTAACAGGAGCACTTATTCTTTGTGATGGAGTATCTGAATGGAGGAGACTTGATGTTTCACATACAGGAAAAGGGGCGTTTTGATCTGTACAGAGCCACGTATGTCATCCATATGCAAATAAAATAGTTTCAGTAATAGAAAAATATAGTTAAACCCTTGATTTAAAGGGAAAGTTCACCCAAAAATGAAAATTCTGTCATCATTTACTCACACTCATGTCGTTCCAAGCCTGTATGAGTTGCTTTCTTAATTTTGATTGCTGGTAATGAAACAGTTGGTGGTTCCCATTGACTTCCATAGTATTTATTTTCCTACTATGGAAGTCAGCGGGAACCACCAACTGTTTAATTACCAGCTATTTTTTAAATATATTCTTTTATCTTCATCATAAGAAAGCAACTCATGCAGGTTTGGAACGACATGAGGGTGAGTAAATGATGACAGATTTTTCATTTTTGGGTGAGCTATCGCTTTAATGGGCATTATAAATGGCACCAAAGTAATTGTTCTGAATGGAATTCTTCTGCCAGGTTCTATGCAGCCGAAATAGTGTGTGGCCTGCAGTTTCTTCATTCCAAAGGCATCATTTATAGGTACACAACTGTTTTAGTAAATACTCCACTCAGAATTCATAGAAAGGCTTTCTGGATAATTTTAACTATTGCTCTCTCCCTTTTTTTTGCCAGGGATATCAAGCTGGATAATGTGATGTTAGATGGAGAAGGCCATATAAAAATAGCTGATTTTGGAATGTGTAAGGAGAATGTGTTTGGGGACAATCGGGCCACAACCTTCTGTGGAACTCCAGATTATATCGCTCCTGAGGTATGAAACCCACTTTGATGTTGGTTCACTCT
Source organism: Carassius gibelio (assembly GCF_023724105.1). NCBI lineage: Eukaryota > Metazoa > Chordata > Actinopteri > Cypriniformes > Cyprinidae > Carassius > Carassius gibelio. Next base: position 23,373,651 of record NC_068376.1, read on the forward strand.
CAGGCCGTAATGTCCTGGTATTGACCCGATGTGTTTGTGTGTGGGAAATCACAGATTCTGTTGGGTCAGCAGTACTCCTTCTCAGTAGACTGGTGGTCATTTGGCGTGTTGGTGTATGAAATGCTGATTGGTCAGTCTCCTTTCCATGGTGATGATGAGGACGAGCTGTTTGAATCAATCCGAATGGACACACCTAATTATCCCCGCTGGATGACAGTGGATACGAGAGACATGCTTGAAAAGGTACACATGCCCAAATACACATTTACAAACATTACACACATTTAAATGTCTGCAATAACACATTACATCTGTACACAGCTGTTTGAGCGTGACCCATCACGCCGTTTAGGGATTGTGGGTAATATACGAGGCCACCTATTCTTCAAGACTGTCAACTGGTCTGCTTTAGAAAGGAGAGAAGTTGAGCCCCCCTTCAAACCAAAAGTGGTATGTTTTCCCTCTCATATCCAATTCTCTTCTTTTTTGTCTTTGTTTCCACATTATTAAAAAAAATGTATTTAATTGCAGAAAGCTCCAAATGACTGCAGTAACTTTGACCGGGAGTTTTTGAGTGAGAAACCCCGTCTCTCACACTGTGAGAAAGGTCTGATTGATTCCATGGACCAAAGCGCTTTTGCTGGGTTCTCGTTCATTAACCCAAAAATGGAGAAATTTCTACAAAAGTGACACATTTCCATTGTAGTCCAAAGGAAAAAGCTCTATTATGTGCATGAGAATGTAGTATTGAGCCAGTTCATTGCTCCAACCAAACCAATCATGAGCACTCCCCCAACTCTTCCTTTAAAATGACTGAACTATAACCTTCTATGACACGATAGGCCCTTTGTAACCCAACATATATTTTGAGCCTTCTCATGGTGCATCAGTGAGATTGCAGTCTTGTTGCATTTTAGGGTGCCCCGATCTCAATGCAATTTTTAACTTGTCCTCTCAAAGTTAGGATGTCTAAAAATAATTTTGCTGGGCTTGTACAAACTTGACAGTTGAATGCAGGGAGTGTGCTGTTAGCTCTGTTTGGGGAAAGAGCAATTCAAAAAAAGTGTACAAAAACAAATTAGGTCAGATATTATATACAAGTGTTGTTTAAATCAATATGTGCATGCTACAGTCATAGATTATGTTGTGCATTTCTGCTGTGATGTGGGTAATTATGTTTGAACAAGGGATTGACCTGAATTTGTGTTGAATGTGTGCTTTGTAAGTCTTGTGTGTATATATTGTATTTTAAGTAGTTTGAAAACAATTTGTATATCTGGTACATAAACATAGCTATCTTAAGCTCAGAGAGTCATCAGTTTTTGTATGTTGTTGCATTATAAGGTGTTTTTATAAAATGTACTTAAGAGACCACATGATTAAATGCTGTACATGACTCTGATTTAAAATTAGAAACTTCACATGGTCCAATAAACATTTTGATGGTGAAAAAAAATGACTTGGACTAAGATTTATTTTTACTGTCAGATTTTGTTTTAAGAAAGTCACTGGCCTTTTAGGTTTGTAGTATTATTTATACACCTAAGAGGGAAATCATACAAGTGCTGGTCATATAATTAGAATATCATCAAAAAGTGAAACTTGTATATTATATTAATTCATTACACACAGACTGATATTTCAAATGTTGATTTCTTTTAATTTTGATGATTATAACAGACAATTAAAGAAAATCCCAAATTCAGTATCTCAGAAAATTAGAATATAACTTAAGACCAATACAAAGAAAGGATTTTTAGAAATCTTGGCCAACTAAAAAGTATAAAAATTAAAAGTATGAGCACAGCATTCAATACTTAGTTGTGGCTCCTTTTGCCTGAATTACTGCAGCAATGCGGCGTGGCATGGAGTCGATCAGGTGTTATGAGAGCCCAGGATGCTCTGATCGTGGCCTTCAGCTCTTATGCATTGTTAGGTCTGGTATATCGCATCTTCCTTTTCACAATACCCCATAGATTTTCTATTGTGTTAAGGTCATGAGAGTTTATCCCTATTGCTTGTACACTTTTTTTCTACCACATCTTTTCCTTCCCTTCGCCACTCTATTAATGTGCTTGGACACAGAGCTCTGTAAACAGCCAGTCTATTTTGCAATGACCTTTTTGTGTCTTGCCCTTCTTGTGCAAGGTGTCAATGGTCGTCTTTTGGACAACTGTCAAGTCAGCAGTCTTCCCCATGATTGTGTAGCTTACAGAACAAGACTGAGAGACCATTTAAAGGCTTTGCAGGTGTTTTGAGTTAATTAGCTGATTAGAGTGTGGCACCAGGTGTCTTCAATATTGAACCTTTTCACAATATTCTAATTTTCTGAGATACTGAATTTGGGATTTTCCTTAGTTGTCAGTTATAAACATCAAAATTAAAAGAAATAAACATTTGAAATATATCAGTCTCTGTGTAATGAATTAATATAATATACAAGTTACACTTTTTGAATGGAATTAGTGAAATAAATCAACATTTTGATGATGTTCTAACTATACGACCAGCACCTGTATGTCAGTATAATAATTTTACTAAAAAGATTAACTGAAAAAATGATTTCTGACCTTTTGGACAGAGGTTCACATAGTCAATGTCACACATTTGCTTATTTAATTAGTGATCTGGAAATGGGTTTCTTTGTACCTTGATAAGTGTCTTTCCTCATATTTATTATAACAGTGTTCATTTAATTATACGTCTAATATTAATTAAAACTGATATAATTGTATTTTTTTCTCAGAAAACTAGTCAATATCCAGTCCAGAGGTGATGATTTTAGTTGTGCCGTAGCGCCCTCTACAGTAATGTGGTTCAAACAATCAAACATGTCTCAGTAATTCAAAATAGTATGCATACACATATTGAATATTATGTAGTAATTTCATGTATTTTTGTTGTGTATGTGCTATTAGTACAGTTAATTAATCTGGTTATAAATCTTGGAGTAATTACACAAACAAAAAGTCTAAATAAATAGCCTATGCATTCATGTATACATGGGAATAAAAGTCTAAAGCAGGGGTTCTCAAAGTCTACATTCAAAGGTCCAAATCTGAATTTTCAACAATGAGAAAGGTCCGGAACTATTGGTCATTACAAAACTTGTTTTTGATCAACATGTATTACAAATTAACATTCATTTTATGAAAAAATAAGGTGGCTGCATTCAAAATACATGAATAACGTGCAAAAGTGGCAAAACAATTAATTTAAGGGTCTGGATTTTTCTTAACAAAACACCACAAAAGTAACACAGGGCTCCAGACTAACTTTTTACACTAGGAGCACAGTGGCCCCCAACTGAAAATTTTAGGGGCACAACCAGAAAATTTAGGGGCGCACACCGTAAATCAACATGCTAACCAAATCTACTAATTTCCACTGTATTACTAATAAATACTTTAATAATAGATGCAGAAAATACAATGTGCCGTTTCAAATTCAGTGTCACATTTTATTCTGCACTTTTGAAGATGCAACAAGGTAAACTGACAGCACCATCGCTGTCATGACAGTACAAATAGTAAACAAAATTCCATACACTCAGAATAAAAAATGTGCATAGTAAAAAAGTTTGTGTGCATGCTTTATCGTTGTTGTATGTTTCGTTAAGTTTTAAGCCATTCTTCCTTTGAAGGTCGAGCTGGCTTTTGTATTTGGTGAAAAGTAGTTCTAATAATTATAGTACCTCAGCCATCTGAATTCTTACAGCCAGTCTTCTCGAAAATGGTGAGTGTGGACCAGGGCCGGCCCTGACCAATTTGCAAGATTTTACCTGGCGCCTCATGCATATATATATATACACACACACACACACACACACACACACACACACACACACACACATTACAGCAGAACTGTTTCCAACACTCATAATAAATCATCATATTAGAATGATTTCTAAAGGATCATGTGATAGACTGGATGTCACATGTGACACTGAAGAATGGAGTAATGATGCTGAAAATTCAGCTTTGCATCACAGAAATAAATGATAATTTAAAGTATAATAAATTCAAAACAAATTATTTTAAGTTGTATAATATAACACAATATTACATTTTTTCTGTATTTTTGATCAAATAAATGCAGGCTTGATGAGCAGAAGAAACTTCTTTCAAAAACATTAAAAATAGTAATGTTTCCAAACTTTTGGCCTGTACTGTATCCCCCCAAAACTGTAGAGTAAAAAAAAAAAAAAAAAAAGTGATAATAAAAAATGCGTCTTAAAACTGATTGTACAAAATCACAGTCTGGGGACTCAGATCTCAGAACAACTGCTAACATTAAGTTTAAGGTAAAAATAACTGCCATGAAATTATAGTATCTTCTTACTCCTATGCAATAAATTGCTATTTCACTACATCTCTTTACCTCTGTCTTTATCCTCTTCTCTTCTTTTTGGCACTGTATCTATCGCAGACTATGCTCATTTATAATGTGTCATGTAAATTCGGCCTTCCGTCACAATCAGGAAACTTTCACCGTGTCTAGAACTGGCGCGAGCTGCCAGGCCCGTTTCTACGAGCTGTGTGTTAACAAAAGCAGTGCTGTATACATTGGATGCGGCGTCGGGCACGCTACACAACAAATTACCAACAACTGATCGTGCTCGCACTCTGTTTCTGACACACTTCAAGCACTCGATGGGCGGGGGAAGATTGAAGAGCCGGATTTTTTTTTTTTTTTTTGCTTTATTTGGAAGTGTTTTGAATTAATGGTTTTTAAATAGTAGCCTATTATAAAAAAAAAAAAAAAAAAAAAAAATCACTCGTTCACTCATTCTGGCGCCCCTATGGATGAGTGGCGCCCTTAGCATTTGCCTATACCACGGGCCGGCCCTGGTGCGGACTTTTTTAGCCACACCAACCTCTGACTCTGAATCATCATCTGACGGTGACACTATGCTCTGGCACTGGTACACTAGCCGCAGGTCGGAAGAACGAATCAATAGTTCGCTTGCTCATAGCTCAGACGCACGCACATATCAGGTTGTGATGATATTTGTCTCGGTTTCCTTCCCACAGATGTTTACGACCGCTCAATTATCTCTAGGCCCCTCCCCCTCCACACATTTTAGCCACTTACAGTGGCCATTCCCTATTCTTCTCACACGCATTTGCCGCCTCACAGACAGGCATCACTCAATGAGACGCGAGTGTGTGCAAGTGTGTGTGTGTGTTTGCGTGCGTGCGTGTGCAAATCTACTGGTCGCACATGTGCGACTGGATGTAAAATTCAGTCGCACACTCTCAAAATTTGGTCGCAAAATGCGACCATTTGGTCGCAGTCTGGAGCCCTGTAACATGGTGCAAAATACAGAGCAGTTTAATGTGAGAAATGGCACTGTCTGTCTCCCATCAGCTGCCGTGGCACAAAAGGTGTGGTTGCTAGACGGAGAAACTGGCCTAAATGTTCATTAGTCAAGCTGCGGTGTGAGTTCTTTACAGCATTCATTGCTGAGAATGCAGACTCACACCGATAGGTTGACCCAAACATGGTTAGAACACAGATGACTACTTTCTGTAGATTGGGGAAATTTTCAGCTGTGACCATTTTAGTCCAAATAGCTCTGTCTTGCTGTGTCACAGCTCTGTTTTGTTTCATAATGCCGTTTGACGTTTCCACTCACAACTCCAACTGTCTCGTTACAAACAAACAGAATGGCTTCGAGCTGGTTTGGAGCAAAATAAACGCATACCTCTCTGTCCAATCATCTTTGAAAACTCTATTTTCTTGGTCAACTTTTCTTTTCCTGGACAATGACATCCTCCACGACCATTCAAACGCTTATATTACTGAGGTGAGGTGAGGTGAGGTGAAGTGAAGTGAAGTGAAGTGAAGTGACGCGTCGCGCGACTCGCGCCCAATTACGTCAAACGTTTACACTCACTGGATGTCATGGCAACTGAATCACGGAGGAAAACTTTCAATATATCGCCTTCGCTTTAATTGCGGAACATCTCCAAAAATACATAAAACACTAAACAAATGATTTTGACATGCGTTTACTAAAGTAGGAAATCCAGACTTTTAATCCCTTACACACAATTACTGCTGTTAAAATATGAAATGGAGGCGGTCCGGATTGAATTCTCTCCGGGTCCGGATCCGGACCGGAGTCCGGACTTTGAGAAGCGCTGACTTTTAGCTTTACTAAAGCTACACTGAAAACCGAGCATCTATATACAGGTCCTTCTCAAAAAAAAATAGCATATTGTGATAAAGTTCATTATTTTCCATAATGTAATGATAAAAATTAAACTATTTTAGATTCATTGCACACCAACTGAAATATTTCAGGTCTTTTATTGTTTTAATACTGATGATTTTGGCATACAGCTCATGAAAACCCAAAATTCCTATCTAAAAAAATTAGCATATCATGAAAAGGTTCTCTAAACGAGCTATTAACCTAATCATCTGAATCAACTAATTAACTCTGAACATCTGCAAAAGATTCATGAGGCTTTTAAAAACTCCCAGCCTAGTTCATTACTCAAAACCGCAATCATGGGTAAGACTGCCGACCAGAAGGCCATCATTGACACCCTCAAGCGAGAGGGTAAGACACAGAAAGAAATTTCTGAACGAATAGACTGTTCCCAGAGTGCTGTATCAAGGCACCTCAGTGGGAAGTCTGTGGGAAGGAAAAAGTGTGGCAAAAAACGCTGCACAACGAGAAGAGGTGACAAGACCCTGAGGAAGATTTTGAGAAGGACCGATTCCAGACCTTGGGGGACCTGCGGAAGCAGTGGACTGAGTCTGGAGTAGAAACATCCAGAGCCACCGTGCAGAGGCGTGTGCAGGAAATGGGCTACAGAGAAGCAGCACTGGACTGTTGCTCAGTGGTCCAAAGTACCTTTTTCGGATGAAAGCAAATTTTGCATGTCATTCGGAAATCAAGGTGCCAGAGTTTGGAGGAAGACTGGGGAGAGTCCAGTGTCAAGTGCCCACAGTCAGTGATGGTCTGGGGTGCCAAGTCAGCTGCTGGTGTTGGTCCACTGTGTTTTATCAAGGGCAGGGTCAATGCAGCTAGCTATCAGGAGATTTTGGAGCACTTCATGCTTCCATCTGCTGAAAAGCTTTATGAAGAGATGAGGTGATGAAGATTTCGATTTTCAGCACGACCTGGCACCTGCTCACAGTGCCGAAACCACTGGTAAATGGTTTACTGACTATGGTATTACTGTGCTCAATTGGCCTGCCAACTCTCCTGACCTGAACCCCATAGAGAATCTGTGGGATATTGTGAAGAGAAAGTTGCAAGACGCAAGACCCAACACTCTGGATGAGCTTAAGGCTGCTATCGAAGCATCGAAGCATCCTGGGCCTCCATCCAGTGCCACAGGCTGATTGCCTCCATGCCACACTGCATTGAAGCAGTCATTTCTGCAAAAGGATTCCCGACCAAGTATTGAGTGCATAACTGAACATAATTATTTGAAGGTTGACTTTTTTTGTATTAAAAACACTTTTCTTTTATTGGTCGGATGAAATATGCTAATTTTTTGAGATAGGAATTTAGGGTTTTCATGAGATGTATGCCAAAATCATCAGTATTAAAACAATAAAAGACCTGAAATATTTCGGTTGGTGTGCAATGAATCTAAAATATATGAAAGTTTAATTTTTATCATTACATTATGGAAAATAATGAACTTTATCACAATATGCTAATTTTTTTTAGAAGAACCTGTAGAATTAAACAGAAAATGATAGGATTTCAAACAAACAAAGGACAAAAAAAGACATACACTCAATCCAATCCAAATTTCTGATATTAATATGTTAACTTTTAATTAAATACTGGATGATTAACTTTTTTTATTTCATTGTTCAAAATACATTCAGAGCCTGTCTACGGAGAGCCTTCCCACTCCCTATTAAGTCCTATTGTACCGAATTTTGGTTGCAGTACCACCAGATATCCACTGGGGGCGATCGCCATGAGTGCAAAATGAATGGGAGTCTATGGGGCTAGACGGCTAAATTTGTCCCTTTCACCCGATTGCCGATGAGAAATCTCAGATCTCATTGTAGGTTTTGCAAGTTCAACATGTGTTATAGGTCGAAAGTTGAATGAACGAGTACTTATGTCCTTTCGATTTCTTACAGGTTGAGTTGTTGTTGCCCATAACACGCTAGCATTCTGCTAATTAATGTGAATGTGTATGACGTCATTGACATTTTAAAAGACTTTTTAAAGCAAATAAGTGATTCTAAAAAATCTATCACCCAGCAATGTGTACTTTCTTTGCATCTCCTTTCGAATACAACATTCAAATTACTAGACAAAAAATCATATTTTGAGAAAAGTTGATTTTGAGGGGTATACCGTCATTGATCTCCATTCATTATGCACTCGTCCTTTGTGCGCCCTCATATGGAATCAGAGTGGAACTGCAACCAGTTCAGAAGTCGGAAGTGTAGTGAGAGTGAAACTTCTCGCCATATTCTCTGATGCATTACTGTTTTGACGTTGTGTGTTGTTTCCATAGACAGTAAAAGAAATGGACACAGCGACCCCATTGGAACTCAATTGAGACAAATGAAGCCCGGTTTTAGCGTTTTTTAGCACTTCCGTTTCTGACGCGCAGACTCAAACGAGGCTTGACGACATCAGCAACCTGTCTGCCAGATGTAAATCTTCTAGTAGCTGTGCGTGAAAACTGTCATCGTTAATCTTGCAGAGACGGCGAGCTCGAGCGGGGAGTTCTTTGTTGTGAGTGAGCAGGAGTAAGTATTCTGATTAATTATTTTGTATAGTATTTTAAAACGTAACGCCAGTACGCCATATTAAGTTAATTGCCTGCGAGCTTCTCCTCCTGTCTGTACGGTAATGCGACAGAGAGCCGAGTGGTTATGACGCAATCGTTAGCCTATTTTTTTACAAAAACTGTTTATACGGGGCCATAATGTAACATAGAAGGTATTGGAGCCCATTATACATTGTCGTGTATCTTTAGAAATAAATAATGGACAAACAGAGTCTTTAAACGCCTCAAATGTAAAGTTATTCGCTGTCAAAGTGACGCCAAAATGAATGGGAGTCAATGGGAATGCTAACGCAAGTGAAGTTCTGCTAAAAGATGGCAGCCCCCACCCGACTTCAACTTCCGATCGAGTTCCTTGCCCCTTGGTTGTTTCTGACTTCCTGTCTCAGTATGCTACGACACACGTACTCGGTTTGCGGCAGTATCTGAACAGCAGTGGAAAGGAAGTGGACGAATTCTTTTTTGGTGAATTGTGTTTGCTTGTTGAGTTGTTTCTCCATGCATTTAAGCTTTTCATAACCAAATATTACGCAGCGTTTTAACGGGACGGTCCTGTGCTCATTTCCTACAGAAAAACTCCGGAGTAACGGCAATTTCTGACAGCGAGTAAGTTAGCGGTAACCGGGTTCGAGCGACCCCGAGCACAATGCTGCTCACAGTGTTTTGTGCACCGAGAGACCGCTCGGAAACTACTTTCGCCTTGGAAGTGTCCCCGGAGCTTGAACTCAGGGATTTTGTGGCGCTTTGCGAACTAGAATCAGGAATACCAGCCAGGGAAATTCAGGTAAACATTTTTCAAAAGTGTTGCAACAGTTATTTAGCCTCTATGCTAAGCGACCTGACTAAACAAATTGGTGCCAAACAAGCCAGCAGGTCCATTCTATTAATAGCACACGGTGCCTATGTCAACACTTCTGGAAAACCCCAGATCTTGAAAGATTAACCGGCCATATCTGCGTTTGCCATGCTAATTTCAATTAAACCTAGTTTGTTTGCTAAATATGAATCATGTCAGGAAACTGTAATACACGGAATTGTTCAGTTAAACATGGAAGCCCATTTCCACCTCGTAACAAAAACAAAAATCATGCTTTGGTAAATCAAAATCATGACATATATTGTCGTGATTATGAGATAATACGTCAAAATGGTTATATTAAGCCAAAATATGAGATGAAAATTTCATTACGACCTGTAATATGCCTTTATTTACTTGTTTTTTGCCATAATTATTTCTTTCTATGTAAAGATTTAAACTTTTTGTGTAGTAGTAATGATTTATTATCTCATAATTTCAACTTTGACTTTAAATGTAGTTATTATGATTTTTTTATTCTCATAATTATGATTTACTAAAGCATATATTTTTTTATTCTAATGTGGTGGAAATGGGCTTTATTTGAGTCTTTATTTGATATGGGCGTATTGAGGTTATTAAAATCCGAAAGTGAAACTTTCTTTATGTATGCCCATTTAATGGTGCATGAATTGAAACTGTAACCCGTAATTTATTAACAGAAAAGCTTTGAAGCGTTTGTTGTATATTTTAGACCTAAAATGCTTAAAATTTCTTAGGTGTTTTGAGAAAAAGAGGATATGTTGTATTTTCACATATTGAACAAAATAATGCAACCTTTTCTGTACAGATCTCATATGCAGAGCAGCCTTTAAAAGATCCCACCCGAGCCCTGGGGAACTATGGGCTGAAGGATGGAGATGTGGTAGTGTTACGACAAGCTGTTAGGTTACTAGGGCCACAACCCACAGTTCCTGGTAAACCAGCATATCTTGATCTATTTTAAAATGGATTAACATGAGCTTATCATGGCATTAATCATAACAAATCTTAATATCGTAGGTCTGCCTCGCATCGATTTCAGTTCCATTGCGGTCCCTGGGACCTCCTCGGGCCAAAACAGACAGCACCAAGCCCAGCGTCCCAGTGCCACCCAGTCACAGCCGCCTCCTGCCACCACACCAGGCTCAGCCCTTTCTCCTCAGGGATTGGACAACCCCGCCTTGCTACGTGACATGTTGCTGGCAAATCCACATGAGCTGTCATTGCTTAAGGAGAGAAACCCTCCCCTTGCTGAAGCTCTACTGAGTGGAGACCTTGGTAAATTAAGATGACGGTGCTTAAATGCATTTATATAGAAGATTGACTGTTTGGTGAAAGAATCATTTTGATTCCTTTGTCAGAGCGCTTCACCAAGGTGCTGTTGGAGCAGCAGCAGGACCGAGCCCGAAGAGAGCAGGAGAGAATCAAACTGCTGACTGCAGATCCTTTTGACTTGGAAGCTCAGGCCAAAATTGAGGAAGAAATCAGGTAAAAAATAAAGGGTGAGATTATTTGCACAGCAAAAACATTGTCTGTGGCACAGGGATTGTAAAAACAAAAGAAAAGCACTGAATCCGTGACTTTATGTAATTTAATTTTCAGACAGCACAACATTGAGGAGAATATGACCATTGCTATGGAAGAAGCACCTGAGAGTTTTGGCCAGGTGGTCATGCTCTACATCAACTGCATCGTCAATGGACACCCAGTAAAGGCCTTTGTTGACTCGGGTAGAAAATCATGTTTTTTTTTTAATTCATTTTTATTAAGTCTTCTGGAAATTATGTTGTTGAGTGCTTTGTTATATATTGCTCGGCGTAATGTCACGTTGAACATTATGCCTTAATAACCAAATGCTAAATATTTTGGGTAAATATACAGCATCAAGGTGATTTATTTTAATCGTACGCTATTTGACACTACTTTTAATAAATTTTTGTCCATGTTATGTACTATTTTTTTTTTATCCTTCTGGTTATCCTTCTTTAGGAGCTCAGATGACAATTATGAGCCAAGCATGTGCAGAGCGATGTAATATCATGCGTCTAGTGGACAGACGCTGGGCAGGCATTGCCAAAGGTGTTGGCACCCAGAAAATTATAGGCCGAGTCCATTTGGGTATGGCATTTGAGTCCTGCTCCTTTTAATATTCAGTATCCATTTCATCCCAAAAATAATTTCCAATCTTATTATACTAAATATATATTTTACATCCAGCCCAGGTGCAGATAGAAGGAGATTTCCTGCCTTGCTCTTTCTCCATTTTGGAAGATCAGCCCATGGATATGCTGCTCGGCCTTGACATGCTGAAGAGACACCAGGTCTGCTTGTAAACTTTGGTTCATAGCCAGTCAAATAATCTATTTTCCGTAATGGAATCTGTTTGCCTGGCCATTAATGTTGCTTTAATCGAATAAAACAAAGTTGAGGATGCAGACTTTTTCTATATTCCCTAGACACATATACATTAGCATGTGAGATTACTTTGTCTGCATGTTATTGTCAGTGTGTGTGCTCAGAAAAATATTTTATATCTCCTTTAATCTTACAAATATCACCTAAATAGTTTATTAGCTTTATGTAATATTATGTCAATTGTATTTTATTGAACAAAAGTTTTAGAGATTACTAGTAGAAGTTTTCATTGTTTTTCATTCATTACTTGAAATCTGAGCATGCAAGGTTTGCTATCTCCTACTGACTGTTGTTCTTAACTCCAATTGCTTTCATTCAGTGCTCCATAGACCTAAAGAAAAATGTCCTCCTTATTGGGACAACGGGAACAGAGACACGTTTTCTACCTGAGGCAGAGCTGCCTGAGTGCGCCCGGCTGGCATATGGGCCAGAGGGACGAGAGGATACCCGGCCTGAGGAGATCGCTGATCGAGAACTTGCAGAGGCGTTACAAAGATCTGTGCAGGACAGCGGTGAGATGCATGATATGTTGGCCAAGAGATGGCATGTCTAATAGGGCTGGAATAAAGGCTAGAGCTAAAATTTAACACAAGGAATGAATACTCATTAGTGGTTTGTTGTAGAATTATGAGGCTTACCTTATAAAAATAATGTTTTTAACAGTTTTATGTAGTTTGTTTATCCTGGTTGCAGTGCAGAACAACTCATCTAGTTCACAAGGTGGTGGACAATGTATAAATGAAAAAGACTTCCATTAAAAAGTTTGGGGCCAGTAAGATTATTTGAAAGACATTAATAGTTTTTATTCAGCAATGCTGCATTAATCAAAAGTGAGAGTAAAGACATTTGTAATATTTGTTTTTACTGCATTTATGATTATATAAATGCAGCCTTAACGAGCATAAGAGACTGCTTTTAAAAAAATTACACATTTTAAAAATCTTACTGACTCCAATCTTTTAAACAGTAGTGTATACTTGTACATGCCTGACAAAGTAACACTAATGAAACTATCTGAGGAAGCATGGGTTAAAACGTTAGTAGGACATTGGCTCTTCAGAATATATTCTTCAGTTTTAACATGTTCACCAAAAACTTATTTAGGTTAAACATCACCTTGTGTATCTAATGTGATTTTAGGTGCATGCCTCTTTTCTCTTTTTTCTGGATGTGTTTTTGCTAATTTTTTGCCTCTTATTGCATGAAATGTGTGGCGTTTGTGTGCCCTAACTATGAGCAGGACAAAACTGATGTCATATGGACAGGCACAGGAGAGGGCTCTACTTACCAGGTATTATGTTGACAGTGGGTATTTTTCATTAGCCTAATAAAGTATTTTACCCAGTAAAAATTGGACATATACATTGGTATGAACAGGAATGGCTTCCATTTTGTGAGTAATATCCTGCACATGATGTTAACTATTTTGCATGGTTTGAAGTGTTTGCTGAATTTGCATGGTTTAACTTATTTCAGTGTAGACTCTCAACTTCATCAGTTACTGTTTCTCTTATAGATATCGAAGATGGAAAAACTACCTCACCACAATCCCTGCCATTTAAACCCCACAGCCAACCTCAACCAACCCACAACAACTTAAGTCAACCCCACAGTCTCACCCAAGACCATTCCAAGTCTGCCCCAGTCTCTATAAACCAAGGAGTGTCCCCAGCTGAAATTCCCGCAGCGATTGAATCCTCTCTACTTCAACCCTTGAAAGTGGGTGAACCCTCTCCAGATCCCTCTGATGACACCTTCAGATCGCAGTCCCAAGGACTGGCAGATCCGTCATCGGCTTGCTTGCAAGCAGATGCTCCTATCCCAAGCGCTCTTCCCTCTCAGGGACCACTCTCTAGTACTGTGCCCGAGGACAATGAAGTGACAGGCAACATTGTTTCAGGAGATTCCGGGAGTCCGATAGATGTGGATTTGGGGAAGAATATCACTTCCTCTGGGACTGCAGCAGCAGAATCACCCTCTATTCTTTTTAACCCACAGTCTCAGACTCTCACGCTGGATCAGGAAGTGGACATGGACGTTTCTTCCAATGCAAAACCAGAACCTGGCCATGACTTTTCTGATAAGTCCCAGAGAGACCAAGGTAGTATGATGGAGGATGTTTCAGGGGCTCAACCACAACTCATGCCTGTTTCAGATTTAAACATTGAACCCTGTCATGCTGAACCAGCCATTTCTTCTGTCCATTCAGACTCTGTGAGTGTAATACCCTGTGAAAGAGAACAGCAAGAGACAGAGAACACCCCTTCCTTGGCTCAAGCCCTTAAGGAGCTCCATAAACTTCTGATGTCTAACAGTTGTCCAACAGTTTCTGGAAGGATTCCTCTATCTAATACTAATGATACTACACCAAGACAAGATGTTGTTGAGGTGGACCAGGATCCTGCTGCAACAAACCATGTCACTCTGAACCCAACTGTTGACTCATCCTCAAATACTGCCACATTTAATGACATGGAAGAAAGTGATGCTAAAGCTGACTTGACTTCAGTGAGGGACATTCCAGATGCACCAACACCAAGCAATCCAGGGCACACAGAGAACCAACCTTCTAGACCGGTAAATCCCATTGTGGAACAAATGACGGAGTGCCCTAATGTGACTGAAGAAAATCAGACCTTTGTTGTTGAAGAAGGTTCTGGGACAGTGACTTTTTCCCAGGGAGATCTTGAGCTCCCAGAGGGTCAGCAAGGGCAAGACATTGTGGACAAAAACACCTCAGGCATTGACATCTCTGCTGATCTGTTTCAGCAGCACCCGCTTTCTGTAGCAGCTGGCTCATCAGCCAACTCCAGCCTAGAGCCTGTTGCATCTCCTCAAACTCAAACCACTAAGACGGATCCTCTTTTCCTTGGAGACTCCATCCAACCTGCACCACAACTCTCAATGGGACAGTTTCCACTAGGGCACATTCAGAGGATCCAGGCATCAGGGTTTTCAGCCCTTGAGGCTGCTGAGGCATTGGAACAGGCTCAAGGCAGCGTGGAGCTTGCCTTATTGGTGCTGCTTGCAAGAAAGATCACTGTGCCCTCATAGAATCAACTCTTAGTTGTGGCAACAGTTAACATACGAGCCTTTTTTATCATGTGGCTTTCCTTTAGCAGTCCTTGTGGTTTTGTAGTTGATCTTCTTCTGGCTCTTCTTCTTTGCCAACATACAAAATGTTTAAAAAATAGATTTGTGAGAAGCTGGCCATATTTCCCTTTCAACAGAATGATGATGTCTGTGCGGACATTTTTTTTTTTAAGTTTTGGATGTTGCCTCAATAGTTCGTAATAGAGTGTTGATTTTATGGTTTGGTTTGAAAAAGATTGATAAACTGTCAAACAATTTACAGGATTTTGAATAATTACAGGTGGTGGGGCTCAGTACCTGTTTCCAATCTTCAAACAACTGCATGGTTTTACATCTCAAAACTGATTTACATGCCTGATGTATATTGATCTTAAATAGAAACCTCTGAAGCATCAAACTAAATTTATTTTGTAGAAATGTGGTTATAGGAGCAGAAAGTAAACTGGTAAAGCACCCATTTCAGAGTCCCCTTTCCTATTTGAATTGGCAATAATGTTCAAGCTGAGGTCATTTTCTCTTTATTATTTTATTTGATAGTTGCCAATCCTGTATAACTTGACATGTTTTCAATAGGTTGCCTTAGGAAATTATTAAAGAATAGACTTATCATTTCCTATGCGTTCATAGCCCATCCTTGAATAATATTGTAAGCCTCTTGGTAATGATATAAAACAAGTCTAAAGGGGAAGTTATAACATACTTTTATTGTGAGTAGTATCTCTTTTGATCAGATTCATGATGTTGTGGGTGTGAATGTAGTGTTTTACATTGTGTTTTTGATTTAAATTAAAATGGACAGGAAAAAGCTGGTGCTGACAAAGTAATCTACAGGAAGTTTTTTTTTTTTTTTTGGCCATCTACCACTAAGTTGTTTTATTCTCGTATTTGTTGTCCCTCGTCTAAACACTTGATTTTGATGTAAAGTCCTGATGTTCCCTTTCCAGCTGTCTGTGATCTTTTGTCATTCTTATTTTGTAACCTCTGAATCATATAAATCAGTTCAATCTTGTATACAGTTTAAAACCAAATAAAAGGAAAAAAGAGATTCTTATATTTCAAATGTGCAGATGTTGTTGTTTTTGTATTGTATATAGTAGACTGCAAAAATGTGACAAGTGCATAAGCACAATGCCTTCTATGTTTTAATTTGTATTATTTGATAAACTGGACAGATTTGTCAGTTTTGAAAATCTTGTGCTAAAATGCCTATTTACTCTAGTTAAATTACTTAAAATTAACAATGTCATTCATCTTTCATAATAATATGGTGCATTTCACACTGAAAACCAAATACATATATTAATACATATTTTAATTATGAAACAATTAAGTTTTATTTATATGCAATTCTTCGTTTGTTCTTATTAATACATATAAACTGCAACTAACCTAACGAATTAAAACTGAAATTTCGAGGGCGTGAAGTTGTATTTTGTAAAACGTATTTAAATACACTTTGTTTCATTTACATCTTACAAAAATCATTTAAACAGTGTGCAATGTGATGACGATTTTTATTATCTGAAATCATTCTTCAAATAAAAAAATGTTACACGTGATAAGACACAGACATTAGGTTCAGCCAATAATAAAGGGATTTTCATCGTCAAAGCAACGCCCAATCAATTGCAGTAAAATTGGTTGGGCGAAATTGGACAGGTGAGAACGCTCTTCTGAATCAATTAGACTGGTGACTTGCTGTGTAAAAGCAGTATGTTGACTGCAATAATTCATTTAAAAAAAAATTTAGATTCAGTATTGAACATTAAAACTCTTGAAAGTTAGTAAGCCACGAGGAGGTTCACCGCTTTCTTATGGCTCGTGTCGTGGAGGATGAGGGGATCTGGTCCGATAGAGATCTCACAGAAGCATTATTTGGTGATACTGATCGCCCCGGGCTGGATGAACACCCCTCTAAAACAAATGTAGAGGACTGTGAAGCGTCTGGTGGACTTAACTGGTATGTTATAAAACGAAATGAATACTACATTACATTACATTTGTTCGTTATTCCTATGCTCTAACTTTGGTCCTGTATCACAAGTGTTCCTATCCTGTTGTTTTGCTTCCTTTTTAACCGCCTATCACACAATAAGGACCAAGACTTGTAGTGCATCTTTTAAAAAAGGGTTTAAATGGTGTGTTGGAATTCATCTTGATTTCTCTTTTTGTTAGCACATCTGAAGGGTTGACTAAAGCTCTTCAATCAGTTGCAAGCTTGCAATTATGGAACTTAATGGGCTTTTCTCTGCCTGTGCCATCCCTCTTCACTCGGGAGAGCTCCAGTCTGAAATCTTCTGACATGTACTGTGAGCAGAGTGAGGTGAAAAGGTAATGTTTATGATTCACAAAAAGACATTTCAAGGCACCCAGTGTTGACTATTTATTCATGTTCATCAGCCTCTGCACAGAAAATGAAGCAGTTTCTTTTCAACCATTTCCCTTGTTTTAGGGAAGATGCAATGGAAGTCAGTTCTCCGCAAGAAACATACGTTGCCCAGTTTGAATCCGAGTACATCAATCATTGTAAGTTTACAGATGAGTCTTACCAAACGTAAAAAAATGCGTATCATAAAAGCCTGATATCTGAAGTCTCAATTTTGATTTCCTAGCGGTCCCCTTATATCAGGAGTTTTGGATGAGTTCTATGAAGAAGGATTTACACCGAGTACAGGACACTGGGTTGTCAGAATTTGTGTCCTCTATACGGATTTCTGGTCTGAAAACTCCCCCTGCGTCAAGCCCATCCTCTGTGTTGAGCCCTCCAGGACTACAGGCCAAGTCATACACTCTATGGCAGGAGCTACCGCAAGTAAAGCCTCATCTGAACTCTCTCAGTATGCATGAGATCCAGCTTCAGGAGGTGCGTGTGTGTATTGCAGAACACCAACAAATCTTGCATGCAAATTATGACACTGGTCCATCTACTGTTTTTCCACAATACTTATCCCTTGTTTTTGTGCTTTCGGTCAAGGCCATGTTTGAGCTGATTGTGTCCGAGGCCTCGTATCAGAAGAGTCTGATCGTAGCACTGAATGTGTTTCAGTGCTCCGCAGAACTCAAAGGGATCCTGCCCCGTGTGCAGCACCATGTTCTGTTCTCCAACCTAAAGGATGTCTGCAGAGTCAGTGAACGGTAAGGATGGATACTTGAATATGCTGTTATTAACTTCTAGATCTTATTTTATACAACATAGAAGTGAGCATGTAGAATTGTATACATGAATTCGAAAGTTATGCTTGGTTAAGTTTCAGCAAGCATTTACTAAACCGATAAACTGACTGTAGACATTTTGTAACTTTACAAAAGATTTCTATTTCAAATAAATGCTCAAAGAAGCCTGAAAAAATGCATCATGGTTTTCAAAATGTTTAACCTTGATAAGTGTTTCTTGAACACAAGTAATCATTACTAGAATGAGATTCTGAAGACCGCTATAACCACTGCTGAAGTTTTTAAGCTTTGCCATCACTAGAATAAATTTCATTTTAAACTGGAATCCGTTATTTTTAACTTGTATTTCAATATTACTTTTTATTTTATTTATTTTTTTAACTAATGCAGTCTTGCTGACCACTTTTTTTTTTTTTTTTTTTGTTAATTCAGATTTCTGCAGGACATGGAGTCCCATCTTAGGCAGTATGTGGTAATGTCCCGGGCTGGTGATATTGTTTTGAATCACCAGCAACGTTTCCAAAAAGTCTACGTGCCATATATTACCAACATGATGTACCAGGAGGCTCTTGTCGCTCAACTGACGTAGGTTCTGTTTTCATGCATCTTCCCTATTGAACATAATTAAATGGCATGCTAGCATTCTGATTCCCATCCTGCTCTCCCCCCCCCCCACCAGGCAGGAAAATAAGAAATTTGCACTGATCCTGAAGAAACTAGAGGGAGATCCACAATGCCAGAGACAGACCCTGAAGTCTTTTCTGATTCTTCCCTTCCAGAGGATCACAAGGATGACGCTCTTACTTGAGGTCGGCTTTCATTTACACAAGCCAGAGAGATGTGCAGACTCTTCAGAGAAAATCCCTTTTGCCATCATTTTAGTGAATGTGAACATTTTGTTTTGTTCAGAACATCCTCAAACGAGCTGAACGTGTTTGTTCTAATGTCCCTAATCTGATGGAAGCCATTGGAGCTGTACGTAAGGTAGGCTGTATCATGCTTTTGCTTTCAAAATAATAAATGCCTTCTATTATAATATCAGAATTGGATACTCATTTATTACTTGCTGATAAATATTATGTATAAATCATGTTACTTTCCAAATGCATATAAATGTCTAGATAGTGGAAGAGTGTGACCGGAATGTCGAACAAATGAAGAGGACGGAGTTGCTTGTTTGTTTGGACAAGTTAATGGACTTTGGAAATGTTAAGGTATAAAATCTTATTCCTGTAATTCCCTTTTTGTGTTTTCTGCTGCCATATTTAAAACCACTCTCTTCCTGTTCTCAATTAGTCCATTCCATTAATCACCAGAGGGCGTCATTTAATTAAAGAGGGAACTTTCAAGCATCTAATGATTGGCGGCAGTCAAAGAGGCTCTACAGTGTCTCGCAGAGATGTGTACATACACCTTTTCAATGATCTCTTGCTCCTCTCTGTTAAAAGGTATGATATGCTAGAAGATCTCCATTTTTATGGACCCTTTAATTTAAGAATTACCTAGGTTTGGTAATGGACTATCTTTATTTTTTTTTTATACTCCACTCAGCGGAAACCGGTTTGTTGTGCAGGACCATGCACCATTTCCTGATAAAGTATGTGTAAAGGAGCTCGAAACAAGTTTGGGATTTCCTCCTGAATCCTTCCTGCTCCATCTGATCAAGAACTACAACCAATCTTCCAGAGGCCTGATACTGGCTGCATCAACGAGGTAACTTTCAGCTTAACTTTTTTTTTTTTTTTTTTTGCCTTGTCTTGGCAATACAATCTATTGCACAGTGGAAGTGTATTCATCCTTATTTAAAATAAAAAAAATCCTTATTTAAGGTAACTTCTAAAATGGGGAATCATTGTGTCCTCAGGTTAGAAAAAGAGACCTGGATGAAAGCTTTTCTCTTCAAAATAGGAGGCAGAGAACGTGGAAACGCAGCAGTTTGTTCTTAAGGAAAAGGACACCATGAAGTGCTCTAAAATGCTAATTTTACTGGACCTTTTAATTTATTTTAAGTTTCAATATTGATATGTATATTAAATAAAAGGCTGTACGCAACTGTTTAAACATGAGCTTTATTTCAACAAAACGCATAATGTACATTGTTTTTACATTTGTAACCATCCAATTGCTGGGACTTATTCCCTTCAAGAATTGAATGGTCCTCAAGACCATCGGAGAAAAGGTCTCTGACCTTCCATTTTCACCTGTGATGAAAAGACAAAATAAAGTCTCAGATCGGTTTTAGATGTTTAGGGGTGTACAATGCTCAAGATTTTTTTACCTGTTAAAATATTTCTTGGGAAATAACATCACGTGACTGGCTGAGGAGACATCAAGTCAAAGTCTGAAAGGTTCCTTGCCACCCAAACACCCGCTGCAAATAAACCCAGGTTCACAAGGAGATTCCTATAACATGAAAACAAAGGAGATGGTCACGTGGTGGCAAATATTTAAAACCATAACGTACGTTACATCTGAACGTCATTTTGAGTAACGTTATGAGTTGCTAGTAATTCGTTTGAAACGGTAACAAACCTTCTGAAGTCATTTCTGTCCGCCGCGAAATGGCAAGCTGAGCTAATCCATCCCATGAGACCACCTGATGGCCCTTCTGTTTCCTTTCCGCTCATTTTATTTGACTTTATATTAGTAATGCCGAGCAAGCCAGAGGCACTTTGACATTTACCTTGAGATTTCTACGTTAAATAACGAGGTTCACGATATCGCGCTACGGATCCTCGACTGGAACAAACCGTATTGAGACACGTGCTGTTTCATTTTATCAGGAATCAATTTTGAAACGCCGTACCACTTGGCCTTTCACGGCTTACATATTTTCAGGACCGTGCATGCATTGAGTCTTAGGTGGCGGTAATGCACCTTTGAGATTAGTTGCCAACCGCCATTAAACCCGAAAGAAGAAGAAGAAGATGCATTGAGTCTTGAAACAGACTTTAAACATGGCTGCCACCAGATACCGTCGATTTCTGAAGCTGTGCGAGGAATGGCCAAAGGACGAATCCAAGAAAGGCCGAGATTTAGGAACGTTTTTACGCCAAAGAGTCGCTAGTGCTTTCCGAGAAGGGGAAAATACGCAGGTATTGTAATTATTTCAAGATTTACCGTTATTTGCAGTATCATGCATGTATGAAGAATGTATTGTTTGTGCAAGTACACTTGGCAATAAAGCTCTTTCTGATTCTGAAGTTTTATTTCCTCTTAAGTGTCTAATGTTATGGTTAATGTGATGTTAAAATATCCTTTCCCAAAATGATTTAAGCAGCTGTTCAAATATCTTGCATTGCCTATGTTGTCTTGTGTTTACACTTTAGATTTCAGATCCAGAGAAATGTGATCAGATGTATGAAAGTCTGGCTCGCATCAACAGTAATGTGTACAAAGAAAAGGTGAGTCTAAACCTTTATGGAGAACAGAAACCTGCATGTGAGCGTGCTGCTGAACTTGGACGATAGAAACCGGGCATATCTGCATTGATTGGAATTATTATTTTTAGATTTATTTCAACACTTACGTTCTTTCGGCATTATTATATTTTAGTATCTTTTGAAAGATGCATATCTTGTCTATTCTTTAGGGACTTTGAAGTAGATAAAGACACTTACAGTATGTGCGTATACTGGATTTATCGTCAAAAGACCTTTCATAACATTTGTTTTACAGTTATTTTTCTTATATTGTTGTTTTAATTTGCCCTACCATCTTTAAACGTGACTGCATCATAATGTTTGTTTTTCAGTTTCCGAGGGCAAAAGATACAAGTTTTACAGGTGTAACTGTGGAGGAGTGCCGAATACTTTTGGCAACAGGTGAGGATTTCCTAAGCTCAGCTGTTAGGAAATTTCAATGTAACTACATTAATTGGTTGATTTAATTCTCATGCTCACCGGTGATGCGTTGTTTTTAATATATATAAATCTCAATAGAAGGTAAAAAGAAACAGCATTTTTACTTATTTCTTGGTTTTGCAGGAAACACAGATGAGGAGAAAAAAGGATTGTGGAAGACACTAATGGAGCGCTTCTCCTCCAAACCTGAAGATGGAACCCCTGAAAAAGCTGAAAAATAATCCTCATATTGGCACAGCTCTTATTTATTCCCCTTTGCACTTTTTCAAATAAAAGGATTAAGGTGTGTATGTAAATCTTCAATTCTCACAGCTGCAGCTCTCTTCATGTTGATCTTTTATGTTGGACAGAGACTTCCAAGATTTAAAACTGATGGTTTTATTTGGAGTGCTGTTAAAGTTGGAGAAATGTGATTTAATTCTGGAAAAAATATATAGTTATACAATGTTAATCTTTGGTTTTATTGCATATTCTTCCTCTTGAATCCATAATAAAAATATTTTTTTGTATTTCACATGTAACAGTCCAGTATCTCTCATTTTGATTTCACTGGATAAATGCCATGCTGAATTATGTACACTCTTTATGGTTTTTGCTTCTATATGCGTGTTTATGCCCTTCATTTATTTTATTTTTTTAGATTGTGAATTATTTAAAAATGGTCAAAAAAGGCTTTCATTGAGGGATATACAGTTTTTTTTAATTTATTTTTTATCCCTAATAAATTAATGTAAACTTTTTATTGGCTCAATGCATGCCCCATATAAGACAGTTAGTATGCTGGGGTTTTTTTTATATTTATATAATTTATGATGTTTGTGAATTTTTATGTATAATTTAGGTTTATGACTGAATAACAAAGTGCAGTTTAGCTGCAGTACATAAAGCTGATGCACACTGGGGAATTTTCTGGCAGATATTGATAATATGGTCTGTGCCATGAGAAAATATGTTCACAGAAGATAATGATAAAATCTTTGCCAAACCACCACCCTTGCACAGCCACAAAGTTTATGACGAGATCTTATAGTTTGGGGAAAAAAAAGTGTGATGTTTTAACTAAATTTCCTTCCAAAAAACCAAGAGTCATGAAAACATTTTTATTCATAAAGAATTGTCAAGAACCAAGCAAAACATTTTTATATTTAAAGAGCATATAAAGTGATCAGTGTGAAATTCTGAACTCGAGTGAATTGATAGAACAAGTTTATATAATTCATGGATGCATTAGAACATTTTTATTTTATTGCCT
Source organism: Carassius gibelio (assembly GCF_023724105.1). Lineage (NCBI taxonomy): Eukaryota > Metazoa > Chordata > Actinopteri > Cypriniformes > Cyprinidae > Carassius > Carassius gibelio. The sequence continues at coordinate 23,397,069 of NC_068376.1, forward strand.
TACCTTCTCTTATAATTAAGATACATTGTTCAATTTCTGATGTTACAAAACGTTAAGTAAAAAAAAAAAATATAATTCTTCAGAATTAAAAAGGTAACTTCAAAATGACCAAAAAGCAAAATAAAAAAAGCATGATTGCATTTGTGCTCTATTCAGTGTTAGTTAGAATAGTGTTTATTTTTATTTGCCTCTTTAGTCATCTTTTTTGGGGTCTGGATTGTCCCTCAAAATGCAGTAGTTGAGGCTGGAAGCGAGGCAGAGCCAGGCCAAGTATGGTACCATGAGAAGTGTTGCAGTGCGGCTGATGGGATACCAAGACACCATTGTGGCTGCCACTGTGCCGGTCAACATCACTATCTCTATCATTGCCTAGATATGAAAGAAGAATAGAACATTGCTGTAGTTAATCATACAAGATATTATATAAACACTGACAAAAAAATACAATAGAAGTCAATGGGAACCATTTGTTTACTAACATTCTTCAAAATACCACATTGTGTGTTCAGCAGAAGCAAGAAATGCATATAGGTTTGGAATGACAGACTGATTAAATAAGTTTTTCAAGTCTGATACTATCTCACAACGACTTTGGAAAACTGCAGAAAAACTGGTGCTGGTTTACCTTTGACACAGTTTCTCTGTATTTTAACCAAAATATCAGTAGGATTTTTGAAACTCAGAATAATATCTAACCAGTTTAATTTTGTGAGCGCCAAAGAAGATGGGGGTCCAGGCCCAATTAAGCGCCAACTGCATCCCATAGAGCCCCAGTGGTACCAATGCATCCTGGGTGAAGCCTCCAAGCTCTTTCCACACAAGGTATGAACCGTAGCTTTAAACAAAAAAGAGAGAGATAGATACAGAAAATCATTTACACCATCTGGAATTACCTTTAGTTACTCATTAACTTTTAACTACAACTTCCTTCAAAGTTACTAAATGCGTAACTGCCAGATATAATAAGTGGCCAATGTTTGAACAAACCCCATGCCAGTGTAGAGAGTGGTCCACACCACTGGAAAGGCAGCATTAGGTGGTCTCCATGAAGGTTTGTTGAGCGTGGTGTACCAGGTCTTCACCTCTTTCCGTGTAATTAAACCTCCAAATATTCCACCAACGTGTGGCAGAGCAGTAAAACTTAGCATAGGAATCCACATCCTTTCAGGGCAAAGTGGCAAAATAAGGTTTCTTAACATTTGACTGTGTACATTATGTAACATTTGTTTTTGAGTAATTGCTCTCCACCCTTATGTCTCTATAACTTCTTCCAAGTCTGAAAGTTTATCTCCACAGAATGTGAGACATGAGAGCTTTAGGGCTCGTTTGCAGTAAAATAATTAGGACAACATAATTAGCCCTTCTCTCACAATTAATTCAACTGCCAAAAAGCTCAAAAAATATCCGCACAAAAACAAGTAAATAAGTAAAACATTCATATATGACTACACTTATGCTATAGCTGATGGTTAAACTACTGAACAACAGAACAAAAGTAACATACTAAAAAAAAAAATCTGGTTCATTGCCAGTTCAGTTTGTCCTACTGTGGGATCTACTTCACGTATGTACTGGTCGACTCGTATAATTGTTTTTTAAAGACGAAGATATAAATAGACTTTTTTGTGCAAAGAGTGTGAAACAGTATGACGGGTTTGCATAATGTTAGTCACGAGATCAGCAGAACATTATTTAACGCGCGATACTGCTTATGGAATTCAGTTCACAATTCATACGACGAACTAATAAGAGACATAGCAAAGCAAAATACCTGTTGTATTAAATAACAACGCTGCTGACTTTACCTGAATCGACTGGTCGAAGCGCTGTTTGTAGAAGAGAGGCGTCTCGATGGCCTTCTATGACCGGAGTGATCTTGAAATCATGATACAAGTTTGTGTAACAGACAGTGGGCGTGCAAGAAGGCTGCTCTCGCGTTTAATACTACTGAAACGCTGGCCACTTGAGAGAGGCATGTGAACATCTGAAATGTGTTGTGAAACGATCATATAGCATAGTAATGCTTGAAAAGTGTGTTCAAGCAGATCAACGCGGCGCTGCGTTGGAACAAATGCCGGTTTTGAAAATTAGCTTTCCCAAAATGTGTCAAATATCACAAGGGCAAAAAGTGCTGGTATAATCGAAGACGAACCGTTTATTGCCTCAAAAACAACAACAAAACCCTGTCACTGACAATAAATATATGAATATTTGTTGAAATGTGTGTTTATAGATTTAATAAATGATGTGCTATCGTGAATATTATATGCAAAAGAACACAAAGAGCTCATGGAAATTAGTATTCCCTTGTTCTGGACGTGTAAGAGCACCAAGGAAACGTGCAAACATGCAGAATGTAGCCTACAGACTATGAACACGACTCCCTCAGTAGGCTATCTTCATGTGTTTCATAGACTGTTTCTGTGACAGATGCACTATGTTTTTACTTGTAGACGTGATGTAATGTGCACACTAGCTATTAGAAATGTGCAGTGCTTTATTGTAATTCATTCAAAACACTATTTTATTGAGATATGCACAATAAGCCGCTGTGTCTCATACTTCTGTGGTAAATCAAAATGGACATTTCTTTAGTTCATTATTTTAAGCATGGTTATGTATAAACTTTTTCTTTAAAATTTTTCTTTTAAATAGTATAGTAGTATAGCAGTATAGTGTTATATAAACGTAAGAAATTAATTAAATGTAAAAAACAAAAAAACAATTAAATTAGTATTGTAAATTATTATTTATTTGAATTTTGTTGTGGTCAAATATTTAAAAAAAAGAAAGAAAGAAAATCACAATGGTTTATGCAAAACATTTAAAATCTAAGTATTTAAGAATGTTTAAATATTTAAAAATGTTGAACATGTATTCTGTATGTTATCTATATATCTGCATATTTGTGTATTTTTGTGAACATACATTTTTTGAATTCATGCAGCTGTTAAACTTGCAACTATAAAATCCTAACATTAATCTTTTTATAACAGATGAGAATATTGAGAGCTAATTGTGCTGGTATTATCTCAGCTGAGCATGTGTGTCTTTTTTTATTTTTATTTGAGAGAGCAATTTTTTTTCCACAAACATATACTTTTCAATGATTTCCCACAGCTGGTCCCAGAACAAGCCAGGGCACGAGCAGCCTTCTTGCTCTCCGCCATCTCAAATATGCCAGAATAATGATAAGAAAGTATGATTTCCTGCTTGAACTGACTGATTTAAACCAAATTAATCTTCAGTATGTAAACCTTATAGTTCTTAACTTAGTTACCTAACTGTCCTCATTAGCAAGTTATTAAATAAATAATAAATTTTTCATTCTTCCAAAATGCTTTGTTTAATGTATGTACATCAATAATTTAATTGAGATTTAAAGATTTTTTTGCAAGTTTAAATTAAATGGCATTGCATAATTCTTAAGGACCCACCGTGAAAGAAAATAACTTCATCCCCCCTCTCTCACAGGATTACAGAGTAAAGGGGCCATCTACCAGCCAGTTTTTGGTCCTTCCCAGATCTGATGCAATTGAGACCCCATTTGGTGTCATTGGTGATATTGGTATGCTTATTATGGTTTTCATACTTCGATTTGATCTGGGATCCTTCAAATCTACATGAGCTTACTCCACTGAAATTATTAGGTGTTTACAACCTTCTACCAGCCTTTTGACCTGTCAGTCTAAAGGATGAGGTGAAGAATCTTGGCATATATGTGGATGAGACAAACAGAGCTGATGACAGCAGCAACATGAAGATTCATCCTCCTCTGTGCCTCATAATATGTTTGAGGAGCTTCTTGAGAATTTGGATTTCTCAGCACCTTCTCCTCAAGAAAATGAGGAATTGTTTTAGGCCTCTCTGTTGATGAATACAATGAACATAATGAGACTCATAAAGCAGGAAGAGGATAAGGACAAGTTCCCTCTCAGTCCTTATGTCATCATGCTGTTTATGAATTAAAAGTCTGCAAAATTTTCTTTTTGTGTGTAGTCATCTGGGCATATTGACACTCAAAAATGTCATATGTGACCCTGGACCACAAAACCAGTCATTAGGGTACATTTTTTCTGAAATAAATAAGCTTTCCATTGATGTATGGGACAATGGAAACAATATTAGGACAATATTTGGCCGAGATACAACAATTAGAAAATCTGGAATCCGAGGGTGCAAAAAAATCTAAATATTGAGAAAATCGCCTTTAAAGTTGTCCCAATTAAAGAGCCACACAGATGGGAAATCAAAAATTACCTGTATTACAGTGTATGCTGTAGCTGCCCATCAGTGTAAACAATGTGTAAAGTAATTAAACAAAAAAGTACACGATTTATAAAGTTATTGGCTTCTAAAGTAAGGAGTCGACTCTGAATCGCTGAAACGGGTCGTTATAGATTTCAAATCTTTTGCCCATCTCTATGTACGTCACTAGAACACTTTGCATAATAATCTCCGCCTACCGTGTTGAGAGAAACGGAACTCTGACCTGCCCCACCCCCCACACAGACGCTGTGGTTGGTGTGATAGCATCATGTCGAGGAGACAGTGTGTTTTTAATTGTAAAGGCAAGTTTTTTTTATTTTCACTGCCAAAGAATGAAGATCAGAAGAACCAATGGCTTAAATTCGTTTTTACCACAATAACAGAGCAGTAACGTACAACAAATCCCTTTTGTTGTGTTCACAACATTTCACTGATGACTGCTTTTCTAATCTCGGTGAGTACAAGGCGGGATTTTCAAAGCGTTTGGCCATAAAAGAGGCTTCATTACCAACTTTATTTAGACCAACAAGCATCTCCGGAACACAATGCGAAGTATGATTATGAAGTTATGTGTCTGTTTTCTCCCGAGCGTCTTATCAGTATGTGTGCTGTCTGCAGCCTTTGTTTGTGCTGATCTTCATTTACAAACACGTCATTAAAATGAAGTGTAACTCTGTGAATACTCAACGAAGATACATGTTTTTATTTTACTGTTTGCTTCGCGATGAGAGGAATAAGACATAATTCACCCCAAAAAGATGCTAACGAATTGTTTACCATGAAGTTGTGTGCAAAACAACCAATCAAAACTGACTATGTTAGTTGACCAATCAGAACATAGTATGCTACCGAAAGGTGGGGTTTAAGGAAACTGAATCTTTTGAACAGCTTCGCGCGAACCGTTTGGGGATCTCTGAGAATTGAGGTAATTTTAAAATGATATTTTGACAAAATGACAACCTATTGTACAGGACTTATAAACAGTGATAGGAAGCTTATAATTTTCATCTTACTGGCTCTTTAAGTTCTTAGCAATGCATATTACTAATCAAAAATGTTTTGATTAAATTACAGTAGGAAATTTACAAAATATCTTCCTGGAAAATTATCTTTATTTAATGTTCTAATAATTTTTGACATAAAAGAAAAATCAATCATTTTGACCCATACAATTTATTTTTGGATATTGCTCCAAATATACCCCAGTGACTTCAGACAAGATTCAAAGCTGAATTCAAAGTTACACTTTCTGGGCGGAAAAAAATGTAGTGGAAAATGATATCTGAGCTTGGTACTTAGAGGCTGCAGGTTAAATCACTGAAAGGGGTGATCCATAAATTATCATCAGTGTTGAACAAGAAAGTCAATGTGAATTACCATTTTACTTCCATAATATAAGATTTTATATATCATATGTCATCATATGATATATGATTTTATATATCAGGAAAGGATTGGTTTTTGAAATCATGTGATCCTAATGTGGTCGCCACAATGATGGAATGTGCTCCATGTAAAACCAACAGCTTATTCTATCCATCTGATATGCCTTTAACTTCTTCAATCAAACTTGCAGCAAAGTTGTTGTTGCCTTTTACAGGCTGACAGACATGTAATTGATACCTGATGTTGATGTATCCATTTACTATAGTTGTATGCCTTGTCTGAAAAAGATTTATAGTCAGGATTCATTTCCTAATTAAATATAATCAGCCTCAGTAAAAAAAAAAAAGATGGACTGAGGTTAAAAAGGATATGCTATAAGATTGATGGATATTCCTAACTTACTGTATTATAAATAAGAAAACATTTAACCATTCATAAAATATTTTTCAAATATTAGATATTTTACCTATTTATGACTTATTTCCCCAAAAGAGACATTTATACATTTTATCTTTATATATTTCTCATTTTTAGAACTTATTATAAATATAATGATTGTTATCTGATATTTTTCAGAACTTAACCTCAGATATTTGACCTTTTTAAGAAAAACATAGAAACCCCCTCAAAATCCTTAGTTGTACAAATTATATATGTTTTTCAAAAACGTATGAAACTAAAATCTATTTAAAAATGTAGCATAGTTTCTAAAAACTTACCTGTGTTTTAAGATAAATGTTGAATTATCTTTTTATAAAACCTAGGGCATTCTTATTTTTCCATAAACTCATACAAATGGCTCTGAGATTAAACGTTTTCAACACTTAGGTAGCTAAATTTCTATTCTTCTATGCGCTCTAACCAAAAGAACATGGCACAGTTACAAGCGATTCAGAAGTAAAGTTTTAGCCATTTGTCTAATAGTAAAACACCTGTTTGGGAGAATGCTGAACGCATAAATCCAATGGGAATTTGATTCGTCTGTCTTAAATTACTGCAAGGTGGATTTAAACAGAGCTGCTGCCAACACGTCATCGTGTGATGCTCAAACACATTCACACCTCATCATCTTCTGGTCCTCCAGCATATTCTACCTTCTTGTCGCTCCAGCAGCCCTCGTTGTCTGCCTGAACTCTCACCCTGGTGGTCGGGAAATGTCAAAGAGAGGCCCGTGCCGCAGCAAGGGGGCGTTACGGGGGGAAAACAATTGCCTTTATTGCTGTATTTTCACGCATTTCGCTTTTTCTTAGTCTTGCCACTAGAATAAGCATCAAAAAACGACCACCACGCCGACCGACAAGTCCGATGGTGTAGCATCCAGCGTAGACTGCTGTTCGCATCCTTCATCTCTCTCGTCTCGTATTGCAATCATTGCCAAACATGTGAGTAGCAACCGCAGCTGAATTGTTCTGCAGTAGCCTAAACATGTTTTGATGCTGCTGTTTGGCTACAGCGCGAGCTCGATCGCATCCTGCTCTCATTCATCTCATTAGTTGGCGTGAATGTGCTGTGTTTGATGCACAATAGTTACTAGCATCCAGCTGCAAACGGTTAGTGGTAGTGTAACACTAACGTTGATACAAAGGCTGGAACACAGCGAACCTTCTCCTAGAACACCGCAAGTATTGCTTTTACTGGTTCGACTTGTACTTTGCTTTTCTGTCTGAGCATTAAAAAAGCTAGCTCCGCAGATCTGTGCTGCATTTCTCCGGTATTTCGACTGATTTTTGGCGGTGATGTGCTACAAGACGTTCAAGTTGCATCTATTTGTCACTCAGTGTCTATTCGAGAGACCTGCTGCACGAGATTCGGATGTAAGCTTCTGGGTTATTGCGTGAACTGCAGAAAGAAAAAGAAAACACACAATTTTCCAGGTGCCAAAGTCCTGCATAACAGACTTCAGAGAATCAGATTTCAGGTTCGAACTGCTGTGTGAGGCTCTTGTGTGGCCTGATGTTATGAACTGACATGCTCACAAGATATCAAATATTCAATGCATTATCAATATATTATTTCCTTTTTCTGTCTACATTACTTAGATATACTTTGTATGTTAGTTTGGGTGTATGTGGAAAGCAAATTTATGACTGGGCCTTCATGTGCATGACAAACTTTATGAATGAATTGCTCATGAATGTTAATGAAGAGTCTTGCATACTTTTAAAATGCTGCCATCTTCCATCATTAAACGTTTTGTATTTAATCATGCATTCTTTATTTTACTGAACACTTTTATACTGTTGTTTTGAGATGCTCATGATGCTATATTGACCAGTGTGAGCACTGGATTATTAATTTTGAGTGTGGTTAAATTTGATATTAATATTAGACATAAAACAGACAACATATGACTATGACAACTTATGATATGATCATTATATCATGTATATATTAGTTAATAGTTGATACATTTCCTTTAATATAACGTTGGCATTCATAAACTCAAAAAAGAATTTCTCTCTCTCTCTCACCGTGTTTAATGTCATTCATTTCGACATGCTTACAAATAAAATTAAGATTCGGTTAATGAAAGGGTTTAAAATCATGTTTATTAGGACAGAGGTTCTAGATAGGATTTAGTGGTTATTACACACTAAGTAAAGACACCTGTTGGATTTTTGTCTGTGGGGTTTAATATAATAATGCACCCTTACAGTACCTTAACTAAGTAAAGATTTACTACAGACACAGTAAAACAGCAGTGCATGAATATGGTACTCTGTACTCAGAGTTATGTGCATACTTTGTGCTTCAATAGATTCATAAAATAACACAAAATCTCATATATTAACAAAACCAATACAAAAATCTAACTTAAAAGTTGCATTTTTACTGCATGTTCTATGTGTTTCTACATGGCAGCAGAATTTTTACATTAAAGGGATATTTTATTTAAAAACTAAAATTCTCTCATTATTTACTCACCATCTTGTTCCAAACCTGTATGGATTTCTTTCTTCTGTTGAAGACAAAATAAGATATTTTGAAGAATGTGTGGAAGTTAATGGCTACCGGCAACTGTTTGGTTACCAACATTCTTCAAAATATCGTGAGGGTGAGTAAATGATGACAGAATTTAAAATGTTTTGGCTGAACTATCCCTTTAAATTGGAATAGCACAGAACTGATTTTTTCATCTTCTTTGCTGAAGCCATCTGAAATATAAGTTGTGCCTCTCAGTTATTTTTCTAAGTATCTGTGCATATATTATAGGACCTGAAGGTGAAACCAGTTGTTGGCTGATTCCACTTGAGAATGAGATTCCCAGTATAAAGTAATTACATTTTATTTATCCAGCGGGAGTCGAGAGGAGACAGAGCAACTTCATTCCCTGTATCTTAATCACAGCTAAGGCGTTTTTGAAAAAGAGGACAGGATACTCAATGGATTGTACATCAAGTTCTTTCTTTTTTTCTGCTTCATAGGAAAAATGAAACATGTGTGCCCTGGGACTGGATGCTCTTACCAGCACACCCCACTTCCACCATGACACCCAGCAGAGGATTCTGGGATTGACACAAGCATCACTCCCACTGATGGCCTGGACCAGGTGAGCATATAAGCACTCTTTTTGTCTTCAGTCATCTCTTCATGCATTACCCATTATTTTATTTATTACTATTATTTTTATTTTTATTTTACTTAAAACAATGTTTGTTTATTAACTTTCAGTTGTCTCCATATAGTCCCAGCAATTTAGAATCTGTTTGTTACTGTTTAAGGTTTCAGCTGGCCTGCTGAAGCTATGGGGAGCTGCTGGAGCTGTCTATACAGAGACGCTCTCCGAGACAACCATCTCAACAAATTTAAGGTGCATTTCACAAGACACTTTCTGATAAAGCAAACCTTAAAAAAATAGTGTTGCAGTAAATATACATTTTAAGTGCAACATTTGAGAATAGTTAGCCTAGGAGAGCATTGCTGTAATAACCTGTTATGTCTGACAGGTGACCAATGTGGACGATGAGGGAAATGAGTTGGGCTCAGGAACCATGGAGCTCACACAGACAGAGCTCATCCTGCACACACGTAAACGTGATGCCATCCGGTGGCCATACCTTTGCCTGCGTCGATACGGTTATGATTCCAACCTCTTCTCTTTCGAGAGTGGCCGTCGATGTCAGACAGGACAAGGTGAGATGATTTTTACTTTTACTTTGAGCAGATTTAAGTCTAAATTGTGTGTAAAGCAAATACCAAAACCTTCTGTGAACTATTTTTTGATCTTTTGGTAGTAACACTTTCATTTAGGGACCATTTCTCACTATTAACCAGTTGTTTATAAGCATGCATATTGGCTGTTTTTTTGTATTTATTTCTGCATGACCATAGTTTAAATCCCTTAATCTTACCCCATACCTAGAATTAACAACTAACATTTAACTATTATTAGGCAGCAAATTAGGAGTTTATTGAGTCAAAAGACATAGTTAATCATTCGTTTATAGTGAGAATTTGGTCCTCAAATTAAAGTGTGACTGATTTGGTTACCTGGTCTTTCAATGCAGGGACAGAAACCTTTTAGGTTTCATTAAAAAATATATACATTTTCCAGTGGGTTTGGAACGACATGATGAGTAAATTTAAATGTTTAGGTGATTTACCCTTTTTTATGTGTATTGTAGTAATATTAGTTATAGTTAAATTAAGTTAAGTTTAATGCTGTCATCCTAATTTAGGATTTGCGTGCCACTATATTTTTGCACTTTCTCCCATGCAGGAAAGTAACACTCCACCTATTAATTAATTAATTTTTCTTGCTATTTTATTGCATGTTTGACAGGGATCTTTGCATTCAAGTGTTCTCGTGCAGAAGAGATCTTCAACCTGCTGCAGGAGTTGATGCAATGTAACAGCATCAATGTGGTGGAGGAGCCCATGATCATGACCCGGCCTGGGCATGCACCAGAGATGGACATGCCTCGAACTCCACAGACACCCAATAGTGAGTTGGAATATCTACACACTTGACCACACAGGGTTTCATATCTACATATATGTGTACATCAAAACTGTTTTCATCAGTTGATCTGTCTTTACTGTTTTAATACGGTCAAAATATTTGAACAGTTGTGATCATGTTAGAAATCAGTTATGAAATATGGATAGACAAGTTAATTATTATCACACGTCAACCGTATTGCTTTTTTTAGCAGTAGAAAAAGTGCATGCACATTTAAGCACCTAGCCACCTGTGTTTACATATTTTCACACTCCAATCATTAAATTTCTCTCACAACTTTATTTTTATTTTTAGGTGTGCTATGAAGCATTTACATTTCTGTCATAACACTGACATTAAGATTTTTATAACATTTATCTAACTAGTCACCAATTTTAGCTTTTTGGAATAAAAGTTTATTTGTAAAGCGCATTTACAATACATGTTTTTTCAAAGTAGCTTTACAGAAAATGCTTGTTTCAATGTTACAATTCAGCTAAATAATCATAATGAATTTTTGAAAGCATAGCTATTTTATGTAGGTATTCATAATTATTTACAGTTTTGTGGCTTTTAGTCTTATAAGCATTTGGCTTTTGTTAGACAGACCATTGAGGTCATTAGGCAACATGGGCCAAAGATAGCAACACCTCATTTAAAATGTTCTGGATTACATATCTTGCCCACATATCAACAGAATGTAGCTTATAGGAGGAAGACCTAAATGTGGCCGGCTTATGTGTACTGTGCTTTGGCCTTTTTGTGTAGCCCCTGCATTCCCGATGCAGGGTTTTCCTAATGGATACCCAGGATACCCAATCAGTGCAGACTCATCGCAGCCCTCTCTCACCAACGATCACAGACACGGCCTCATGGGACTGGAAGACCAAGTGAGAACCAACACCTGCCTGTGCACACATACAGTAGCATCAAATAGTATCTGGATGCTCAAGCAGCATTGCATTAGACAAATAATGTTAGACATTTTCTCAAAACATAATTTGTTTTATTCATTTTTACTTGAAAAGCATGTTGTGTTGCTTTATATTAAGTCAATTATTTTATATTAAGTAAAAAACATAAAGAAAACTTTAAGATTTACGATATCATGAGCGTATGTAATAAGAGTCTATTTACAAATGGACAGCTCAGATCCTGTGCTTCAAAAGTGGACCACTTTATTTTTATACAGGTGTTAAAATGTTTATAATACAAAATGTAGTCCAGGTAAAAAGTGTGTTGTCAGTCGCTTATACATCAATTTAACTACCTTTTCTTATTCGTTTCCAGACCCATACATATGTGAATACAGTGGGCATGGAAACTGACCTCTCAAGCCGCCACTGTGTCCACTCCCTGCCCGAAGTGCGGCCCACCACCTACCCGGAAACCTCAACTACCACCACCATACGTGGGGGCCCAGTCCCAGGACAGCCCAGCATGCACTGTTGCTCCCTGGATGACCCTCACAAAGACCCTCAGGTCTTCCTCCAGCCTGGAGCCCAGGAGGTGAAGTTCATGTTAGGTCCGACCCCAGCACAGCGCCACCTTATGGAAAGAGACAGAGACCGCCATATCACTCACCCCCTTCGAGCACCAGATGGCAGCTCTGAAACAGAAGGAGAGGAGACTCCGACCGTACACATGTGCAACACACACTCTTACCACCATTGCCATCATCTAATCCACCGACACCCTAGCATGGAGCCTTGCCCGGAAAGCCAGCTGACATATGAGAATATCAACGGACTCCGTGGGGCACGTAGGCAACGGCTGAGTCCGAGCACTGTGTCTCAATCTCAGTCTTTGGGCTCCAGTAGCAGTAGCAGCACCACCGGTGATTCCCGCTCACACATGCATCCACACTCTCTCCCGCTAACGCACACACACGCTTCCCCGCTGCCTCCACAGGGATATGGGTGTGACCGGGGAGTGGGGATCGGTGGTCATCGGCGCACCACGTTGCTCAACTATGAGAACCTTCCGTCACTCCCCCCGGTTTGGGAATACCGTGCGCTTCAGCGTGAGGAAGAAGAGGATCAGGATGAAGACGAGGATGAGGACGAATATGAGGAGGAAGAGGAAGAAGAATATGATGAGTATGAGTATTCCGAAGGGCCTATAACCCCAAATGGATACCATCAAGAGAGTGGTGGCAGCGGTGGGATTCATCGTGATGCCCTACAGAACTATGTTAACACTGAACAGGTGCGTCAACAAGAGCATGAGCAAATACATGTAGAGAATACATGCCAAATCTAATCCCAGGGTAATATCAGGGAATTGGAAAAAATTGATTTCCAGGCCTGGGAAGTCATAAATATACAGAAAAGTTGGTGGAAGTCATGGCCTATTGGTTAAAGAGTTTGACTCCTAACCCTAAGGTTGTGGGTTCAAGTCTCAGGCCGGCAATACAATGACTGAGGTGCCCTTGATATGAATTAATCAAATGTCAATCAAATATAATAAAATTACAAATTAAATAGATACATATATTTAAAAATAAAATTATAATACAAATTAAATACAATTTTATATTTTATATTGACTAGTAACACTGAAACGTACTTACATGCAAACTCTCAACAGCTACAGCCTCCAACACGTCTTCGTCACTCTTGCCCTCCCCACCCTCACCCGCCTGAGAGGGCCAACCGAGTTTTCAACTTCGACTTCAGACGTCAGCGAGCGGGACGTGGCAGCGGCACCTGTGAGCAGCACAGCCGTCACCCGCCTCCTCCTCCCTCTCGCCAGCTCAACTACATCCAGGTGGACCTGGAGGGCGAGCCCTCCATTTGCTCGGGACATGGAGGAGGGGCTCCGGTACCACAGAGACCCCCTCCCCTCAAACGTGGCATGGCTGCCGCCACCGCAGCAGCTCCGTCCTCCCGCCGTGGAGAATGCTACGCCGTGATTGACCTGAAGAAGACAGCAGCCATGTCCAACCTACAGAAGGCTCTCCCTCGGGATGACGGCACCTCACGGAAGACACGCCACAACAGTACCGACTTACCTCTGTGAGCGGGAAAAAGAGAGTTACAGGTATGACAGGAATAAAAATGAGGGAAATGTTCGGGAAAGAGCGTTTTGGTGGTATTTCCTCCCACCATTATAGTGAAGCCTCTATTTTCTCATTTTCTACACTCATACCAACTGCTGCTTGATGAAATAGTAACTCCATTGAGCCGAACACTGAACATTTTATTGTATTTTTTTTTCTCACATTTTGCGTGGGAAGGTTGGAAGATGATAGTTGACTACTTATCACCGTGGTTTTTGGTTGCTGTCTGGGCTTTGGGCCAAAGAATTGGGTTCAGAAAAAAATACTTCATTCAGGAAACAATCTGCAATGTCTTAATCCTTTTTTCAGTTTTGGTTTGTTTGTTTGTTTTTTCTATTTGTCATTTATGGTTTGTTGATTTAAAGGAATAGATCACCCAAAAACTAAAACAGCGGCCTGCTAGATAACCAAAATATCATATATATTTTGAGTGAAATTAAGATGAATAGATGATTTTTAGGTGAGCTATTCCTTTACTTTTCAATAAGGCAGCATAGCATTTTGACACTTGAGCAGAACAGACTTGAACCACCGTAAGTGTTTCATTACCACGTCAGATCATATCAAACAGATAAAAGTTTCTTCCGAAACTAACTGAAGACAAGCTCTTCATCAACATAAAGCTACTCCAGAAGTCTCTCTCATTGTCTGTTTCACTTCCCATATGTAGCTATTTGGAGGCAGCATCAAGGATGAATTGAGCTAATTGTTCAGTATTTTTATTTATTGATGATTCGATCAATTCAGTTTGCACTTATTAGTCTCAAATTGTAGCTGAGCCTCCCGTTATTTCAGTTATAGTAAAATAAAGTTAACACAATTAAAAGTAATTCTTTAGAACATGATTCATTGTAACTCTTTGGGTTTGTGGTGGTTTTGAAATAGAGAATTCAATGTTTCAAAGTACTCTGTTTTGAGTACTAAGATCCAGACCTTGGCTCAGCAAAACACATTGAGAGGAAAGATAATTCTGATCCAAAAATTAGCTTATTCTGTTCAGTATCTGCTCAATCATTTGCTCTTTGATAGTCCTTTTTTATTTGATTAATATTTATCTTTTCCTATCGGAACACGGTCAGATATCAGAGCAATTTAAGGCAGACATTTACATTGAAAAGTAAGTAAAAAAGTAAAAAAAAGTAAAAAAAAAAAGTTAAAGTATGATACAATAAAAAAACCTGCTATTCTCACATCCCTGAAGTGACAATATACCTGAGAGTGACAAATCTCTGTGAGTTTCGAGAGTGTATTTATGTACATCTATGTTTTGTAAAGCTACGTAAAGCACCATATGCATATTCAGAGGTAAGAATGTTAATTATTTTTTTATATCTTAAAAAGTATGCCAGGCAAACATATTTATTTAATTTAGAATTATTTATCTATCTAGCTGTCTGTTAGTTTATTTATTAATTTATTTGTTGTTTCGTATTTGAATTATTCATACAAGTAGATAACATGTTGTTAGATTAGTTGTTTTAGAGATACCAAAGGAGGTATGGGAGACCACAGAATCTACCTTGGTATTAGTTAATGTCTTTTTTAAACTGCAGTTTCATGTTGAATAATATCTGTATTTGAACATATTGTGCCAAAAATATAATGATATCACTGAACTATGTGCCATTGGTAAATGTTGAATTTTAGGGCTAACAATCAGCAAAATGTAAAACATAAATGCAGCTGTTCTTTACAATTACATCATGATCAGTTCAGGGCTTGATAATATTTTGTCTACAAGTACACAAAAAAAAACTAGACGTGTCAGTGTATTCCCAATGAAATCCCATTGTATCTATCCTAATTAGTTAAAGGTGATATTTTATAGTCTCTAACATTTACTGCAGTTTTTCATTGGAAATTCATAAATCAGCTATTTTTATAACACAGTGTACTAATATAGTTATGCATATTTTGTTTCTTGATTTTAGCATTTGCTTTCTAATGGTTGTTTATTCAGCCCTAAAATGAATTTATCTCTCACCAACGATACTGATGTAGCTATACATTTCTGATGTTATGAAAATTTTGCTAGGGACCTCCAAGAGCTGAGGTTTTTATCTTACTTGCTGGGCACGGATGTAGACCCAGTTTTTCAGAATCTTATTGGCAGCCATATTGTTCTGAGCGCAAGGCTTTGTGGGCCTTACTTATTGTACATATATTTTTTAGCAAAAAATTGATCCGAACTTGTAACTTAGAAATATCTAATGTGAGATGGGTTGTACTTACTATTTTAACTCCATTGGAAACTAACAACATCACAGTAGATTTCAATGCTTTGCCCGAAGCCATAATTGAAAGAAAATATTTTATGGGTCAGGTACCAGTAACTTGTTTTTAAAGGAAAATGTTTAGAGTAATAAATGTAATAAATGTGATTTATTTTTCTACCACCAAAATTTAAAAAAAAAAAGTGAAAATAACTGATTTAAAGATTAAATGCTACATTGTTGCGACGTTTTCGTTTTGAGAGCCTTGCAGTTCAATACAATATTGCTGCCAAATAGTAAATCCAAATAAAATCAGCATAATACACTCACAATCACATTTACATACTTGTACTTTTAAGAATGCGATGATGAACTATAAGGACATTTTAGACACTTTTCAGAGGATCAATCTAGTTTTTAACATCTATATTTTGGTATTGTGGTATGATAAACATTTTGCAATAACAGCTAATGGATTCATATCAGATATATTTGTTTGAGTTGTTCAAGAGCATGTTCTGTGATACAAGTCACAGTGTGTGTATTCAGAAAGGACTGGATCAGCAGTGGGTTTACTGTCTTTCTCAGGCTCCATCTCGATAAACATGCGCTATATGTGTATTTAAACCAGGCTTGAGGAGAAAAAAATCATCATCTTGTTGTAGGTGTGGGATCATAGAGAACTTGATTGTGCCATAAGTGATTTTCATCCACTCTTTTAAAATAAGGTGTAGCTATAGTGGAAATTTAAAGGTACGGTAGCACGTACTAACTAGAATCCTGTTTTGACTTTGATTGCAAGGGGCCACTTTGGAGTGTAATTGCCTGTTTTGTTGGTTGGTTGGTTGGTTTTATATCTTCCATAAACCTTGTTAATTTCATTCATCAAGGGAAATTAACCTTTGAGTTACATGTAAGTTAGACCCAGGTTAAATGCACTTAAATTGTAATTGGGTGAGCAATCATCTGAAAGTACTGTAAATCCCTATGTGAAATTTTTTTTTTTTTTTTTTTTTAATTGACCAAGACGTATAATGACTGAATGTGACTATTGACCTAAATGGGACATAGTTTAAACCTTTCAGTTTTTTTTTCCGTTGTTTCCATGAAAACAATATTGAACCTCTTATTTATGGAATGCCAACTCTCATCAGATGATTATAATTCAGTTTCTCATCTAAAGCTGGGAAGGTATTCCACGTGAAGAGGGTTTTGCAGTGACCTTATCAAATGACCTGTAAACTTACATTGCCATAATAAAGCTTAGGGTGAAGCTCAAATGACTGTGATGTACTGTACATTAATGTGAATGTGTCTCAAATGTGTCAGAGAACGAGGGCTGCCCATGCATGGACTCTTTACCAGAGACTGCATTTCTGAAGCTCCTCAAACTGTCTCGCTCTCGAACCATATTACTCTCTGTATGAATGTACCACGCAGAGATGGACTTGTAAAATGCTCAGATGAGGTGATTTACACTCAATGTTTTTATCCTCCCTGATGAAAAGATGTGTTAATGTTAATGTTTCGTCTCAAGAATTCCGATTTCAATTCGATTTTTTGATTGTTACTTTATATACAGTATTTACATTTTCTTGTATGTAATTCTGTGTATGTACATAACATATATGAGTATGCAGTTGTAGTCAGCTTCTCCTGTGTTTGTTTGTGTTGGCGCAACACACTACTTTTGCCACAGCCATTTGTAGAAAGAGCATCGCCTAGACAGTCATTCCATTAGATGGACATTGCAGTCTCTATAAACAGATCAGAGATCTCATATAGTATGTTGATGTTGCAGTTGCAACCCTTCCCCATTCTTACAATGCAAAGCAGGCATGCTCCATGTTGAATGTTATTTTCGGTCATATAAAGTTTTGAAAAGAAAGGCTTGTATAATAAAAATGAATTTGATTAAATGTAATGTCAATATTAAAACTGGAAATGTCATCAAGTGTTTGCTCTGATGCATGTTTGAATGTCTGAGAACAAGATGGATTGTTCTCGAAAGAAATGAAACATTATGTACTCTCATTTTCCGTTGTGAGCTATATACTTAGTACACTAGATGGCAGCAAAGGCTACAAGAATAAGTTAAAGACGACCAAAGAAATGTTCGAATCTGGTTGACTTTTCAATGAGAACACACACACACACACACACCGATAAGTAAGTAAACGAACAACGGAATAAACACGCTGTAAAACAATCTTTAAAGTAAATGTAAAATAATTTAATAAAAACATGTTAATTCAACATTTATTTGTTATTAATCATCTGTACTTTTTATAGTATTTGCGGAGTCATTATTACTATTGCTGACTGGGTTGGATTATAGAAAATAATAGGGTTATCTTGTTTTATTTAAAATGTTTAGAGTAAGACAAATAGTTTTAAAGCAGTTTAAAAGTGAGACAATGATCAATATAATAAAGACCATAAGCTACTCTTGTCTGATCATTATTACGTTTTCATTTCATCATATTACACTCACAACAACAAGTAGGCTAACGTATATGTTGTAGCCTACTTGAAACACTTTCAGGCGCTTTTCAGGGGGTCAGTCTAGTTTTAACATCTATATGGTATTTTACTATGAAAAACATTTCTCAATATTTTGGGGGGATTTTAACAAACTGTTTAAAAATTACTATTTAAAAAGTAATAACACTGATAATAAAAACACTGGGAATGCCATAACACTGTAGGCTAGGCTATACCATATAGGCTATGTATACATATCTATGGGTTACTGCTATGTAGCATTCACATTCTTAAGAAATAGTAAAATCAAGCTTATTAATAATATTTTTATATAGGGAGAATTCCAAACGGCTTTTTGCGCCCTTGAAGGGCACTTCGAATTCCTTCGAATGCTACCTATAGTTTAAAAATATTATTAATAAGCTTGATTAAGAAGTTAGCGATGGTCACTTCACTTAAGTGACTTCCGATTAACGTTATGTGATCTTCAGTTAGAAAATCTTGCAACACATTTTAAAGCAAAGTTGTGGTTGATTTAGACTTCATATAAACGTTGCCTAGAATCTGTTAATTAAATTTGTCTTTATTTTAATACAGAAATAGTATTTAAGATGGTAGTTTAAGCAAGTTTAGTTTGAAAGTTTTTAAACTTAAACACAATTAGACAATATTTAAATAAAATAATAATGAGAAGAAATATAGAATATTTGTAACAACTGGTAGAGAGCTGAATGCTGCACGCACGCGCAACGTTGTCAAAGTCTGTCGTTCCCATAGACAGTAAAAGAAAGGGTCGTTCCCTTCGCCAAATGAGTTCCAGACGCTTTTATGAGACAGCCTTCAATTTGTGGATTTATCTCCCGGATAGCAATCAAGGCTTTGAGAGTCTCGTTATGGTCCGGTTAGATGGATTCAAACTAATATAGTTTCGTAGACTGTGTCATTTACATTTCCACAGGTTAAAATAATACATCATGCTTTATGCTTTATTAATTTTTTAACACATTAACCTCGAAACATTTTGAGCTTTTTCTTTCTGCAAATTGTATAGTTGTATGGTGTATTTATAGCGATATGACACCCAAAATACTATCAAAACACTCCAACGCATCTCCATTCTTCGCAAGGATGGTTAAAAAGGCGCAAAGGAAACAAAAACCTCGAAAAATTATGATGACGATTCGCACGGGACTAATGTCATCACTGGAACCCGGTGCTCGGCGAAAGATATGGTAGGTCATTAGTGTGGGAATTTTTACTTTATAAATTACAGGCCGATTCGCACGGGATTAAGATCACAGACGTCCCTGCAATTATTACAAAATACCGGAGGTCACCAGGTAATACTAATCCCGTGCGAATAGGGCTTTTGAATAGACCTCAAACTGGTGATTTATTAGCGTAATCTCCATACAACAGGTAGCCTAAGAAATAACTTCAATGAAGGAAAATGCTGTCAAATGGTAATTAAAAATACACTGTAAAAAAATTCTTGTTGTTTTTACAAAAACTTTTTGGCAGCTGTGGTTGCCAGAATAATTTTGTAAAAATACAGAAAACTGTAAACACATTTACGTCAAAAACTGTTAATTTTACAATATAAAGCTGTAATTTACAAACAAGAAAATGTGAATATAAACCAGTAAATTCAACAACACACAAAATTAAATCTGTTTTGTACCTTGAAAATACTGACAACCACCATAATAATAAAGATGGTACTGTATAAGAGAAAGCCACATGAAGTATCAAAGCTCATCACAAGTAGCTTCACCACAAGCAGAAGTATATATTAACATATAGAAGGTGCACATTTATGGAAACACAAAACACCATCATGGTAACACACGTGATACTTAAATAATGCAAAAAACTTTCATTAAGCAACAGAAGATGTAACATAAAGCTCAAATGTACATAACTGATAACAAGAACTATTTAAAAACATGATTATTTAAACAAAATACTTTCAAACGTGGAGTGTCACGCAGGGAATTCTGGGAATATCAGTTTACAGTTTTAGACTGTAAATTATACATTGATTTGTTCTTTTTTTACTTCTAAAAGCTGTATAATTAACAGAATTTTACTGTAAATTTACATTAAATGCTTTGTTAGATCTTTTACAGTTTTTCCCTGTATATAGTACGGGAACTTACTGTTAACCTATTATCAGTTTTTTTCCGTAGCGTTTTTACAAAATTTTACAGTTAAAATTACACTTATTTTTTACAGTGTAGCCTACAAACTGATACAGGTTATTTTGTGCTGATTGTACATTATTTCTACTTTATTATTTACTCAATATTAAGGTTATTTAGCAGCTAGCAGAAAGCTTCTTAAGTAAATGTTAGCGTAATCGCGTGGAATTGAACTGTAAGGTCACTGGGGAAAATGGGAGTTAAACGAAATGCAATCCCAGTTTAATTGATTGGATTGAGATTGCATGTCTAGAGATAAGATACAGCTTTCAGACCATCCATGAGTCTAGCTTTAATTGGATCTGTAAACATTAGAAATATGCCTACAGAAAATCCAAAATCTGTGGTTTCTGCTTTAGCTAAACTGCCTTATTTAATTTATTTTTTGGACAACTAGGCCTATTTGTGATATCATTTAGGCTAATGGAGAGCAAAAAGATTAGATTTCTTAAATGACTAAACCCTAGGAAGCCCGACAATGTTACTTTCCCACAAACAAGATCAGGCTAGAATGTTTTGAGGTCAAGTAAATATTTGTTATTTTGTACTTTTTTCTGTTCTTCTCTCTCTCTCTCTGTCTCTCTCTCTCTCTCTCTCTCTCTGCCCCCTCAGGCACAAAATGGTCAGTAAAAAAAATATAAAATAAAAGGTTTTAATTTATATTTTACTGTTTTACCTATTATAACTGCAAAGAATGAAGGAAAACAAAACATGAAAATGTCAAGATGCACTTCGGACTATGATATAAGCCTATGTATAATGATCTGACGATCAAAATAAAATCTGTAAATGTGTAAATGGATGTGTACATGCATTTTAACAATAAACAAGGCAAAAGAAAGTGAATGTTTGGTTAGAGCAATTTTACAGTCATTCATCTTGTGATGAACATATTAATTAGAACCAATAATTCAGTTTCACCAAATTTTGATTCATTAATATAATTTTTTTAATTCTATGAACTGTATTGTAAACATATTGCAACAAAAAATATATAACTTTTATTTATTGTTATTTCACGCTTTACTTTTTTCTTGTATTTATTTTAATTTTAAAAAGAGAAAAAAAAATAGAAGTTGGTCATGCACTACATTCAGGAGCTCTGACATTTAGACTAAGTAAGATACTGTGCAAAAATATCATGATAAAAACTGACAAGCGTGGTCAATTTTTGATGTAATTTTAGAAGAATTTGCCAAAGATGTTGAAAAGGTGTTAAATTGTCCATGCTCTAATTTTAATTGTGATTAAATTGTCAATAGGCTACTTGAATCAATTATGTACAAAACTTTGATCTAAAAAACTGCATTATTGTGTTTAAATCAAATTGCTGTTAATAAACTACCAGAATAATTATTATGATTTCACTGATATATAGATAAATTAATAAAATGCTATTTTAATTTATTTTAATAATAAAGACTTGAAATACTCTGACTTTGATTGCTAGTCAAGAAATTTTTTTCTCTCACATTTTTATTCACAGAAAATATTGAATAGGCTTTTTGTGTCTTATATAATGCATAAGTTAATATGCATGCCATGCAGTATGTGATCTACAGTGCCTTCTCATCCTTCACCTAATCTAGCAGGAAAGAATCTGTAATCATGTGGATAATTCAACTCTTAAATAACAGTTTTTTTTTAAGAATTCAGTCTTGAGTTATATCAAATCCTGTTATAAAAGCTGTTGTGCAATGTACCCATTAGTCATTTATTGTGATGATATAAGCATGAATTTTGTAAGAAGGGCAGAGTCAAGACACTATAAGAGATTGCTGAGCAAGTTTAGAGGTCAAATCAAGTTAAAAAAAATACTCCATTTAGGACGAGATAATATGAGAACTTAAAGTTTTCATCTATTATTGCAGTGCTTGAGCCTTACTATTATTAAATTATTAATTAAATCACGTTTTTGAGCAGTTTAACCTTAACACAAGGCCATCTTGACCTTGCAATTGTAGACACAACCAAGCCATTCTCAGATATGTCTCCCATGAAAACAATGAACATTTATCAGAAAACACAGTCTTAATGAAAAATTAAGAAAAAAAACGATTTAAATGGCAGTAGGAAAAACAACATTTTAATATTAATTGTGTAAATTTATAAAAGACTTCTTATTTATTACATAAACATACACAAATATTTTTAAATACACATACACACACACACACACACACACACACACACACACACACACACACACACATATATATATATATATATATATATATAAATCGCACGGTATAGACATAGAATATGCCATTATGAAATTCCTTCTCTCAGGACATAATGTTTCCATAAGAGACGTTTATATTTTATATTATAAAATAAAATATTTTTCAGAAATATATTTCTGTTTTATATATGTTTGTTTAATCTCAGTTTTAGCCTACAGGAAGTATACAGTCCTGCTGGTCTTGAGTGATTTTATGGGGAATGAACGTCATACTTTTTCTTAAAGAGAAATCAAATTGTATATTTTTAAGAACATTCTAGTGAAAGTTTTGCGAGTGGCAGGTACACATTTTTCCCCTTGTGTGTCAGAAATCAATGAACCCAGACGAAAGTACCATGATAATGACAAGCAGCTGTCAGGTTACTGGATTCAGCAGATCAACCCCTCATACCTTCCAGAAGCTGAGCATGCCATTGAAGAGCACTGGAAGAACTGCCCAGGACATGATAGACAGCATCCTTTAGCTACACTGCTGAGAAGAAACCTTTTTTTTTTTTACTAAAATGCCTGCAGAACTACTGGACTGAATGGAAGAAGTGAACACATCTCTACTCTCACCCTCAGGATAAAAAAACCTGAGAGGCTGATCACCGGCCGCCCACCCTTGATAATGCTTAAAAGCTGTGGTGAAGAATCACGCCCCAGCGAGTCTAGATATTCACTGTGTCTAGACTCACTTCTTCAAATCATTCACACACATCTACGAAGGCACTGACGGACATAAACACTGTGAGTATGGCAGGCTCCTCCACCAGCCGGACAGGGAACCAACAGGTTAATCAAAGTCCTGAAGAGAGAGGCCAATGGGCAAACAAGGTTGAATTTCTGCTAACTGTGGCCGGAGCTATCATTGGGCTCGGAAATGTTTGGAGGTTCCCATATCTTTGTTATAAAAATGGAGGAGGTGAGTAGTTTTGGACTAGTTGTTGACAGATTTTATTATGGTTTTTAATTTATGTGTGATTAAGGGACTTAAACTTAATCTGGAACTTTTTATGTGTTATAGTCTTATCATTCACTTCATGTCTGTGATGTTTATTGAGAAGCATTTATAAACCATCTGTCAGTTTACATAAATTGCTGTGCTTGTTTATTATATCATACAGCCAGATAACATATTCACTACCAGGTACACCTTTATATGAGATCTGCATTTGTATTCCATTAGGTAGATAACATTAATCCTAAAAAAACATTTTATAAAAATTCAAAAATGTAAACTTTTCCCTAAACAATATTAAAATGTAGATTTTTATAATTTATTTTACATTTTATTTTTATCCTAATGTGCCCGACATTAAAAAGTGTACAAAATGAATGCGATATCAGGTCACAATAACCTTAGTGATGTTTATTAAAACATTTGACCTTGTAGTACTGATAATGTATGTGGAAAAAGTCATATCTTCAGTTGAATTGGGAGATTCCACAACTTGAACAAAGTATGCATAGGGCCAACTGACTGTTATACTGGACATCACTGACCTTCTAACGGTACACAAATGATGTCAAATAAATAAATACCATCTCTTAAATCCTTAGGGGCTTTTTTCATTCCATATGTCTTGTACCTTCTTACTTGTGGTATCCCACTTTTTGTGCTTGAGACATCTTTGGGTCAGTACACGAATCAGGGAGGCATCACATGTTGGAGAAAGATCTGTCCTCTTTTTGAAGGTATGTTCCTCACTTCTTGATTAGTATGCATTGTGTGATACTTATTATAATTTGGTGAAATTACATGTTTGTCATGTTTTTGTGTGTTTTTTTAAATAGATAAATGTCTGAAGCATATAGTTAATATTTAGATTTCCTTTTTTAAAATACTTGTTGCTTGCAACTACAGACTTGATTCTGCTAATTAAAATGCATTTGCTAACAGTTTCTGTGGCCTTGTTTTTTTTTTTTTTTTTTTTTATTAGACTAATGGGATATGCAGTGACAATTACAGTTCATATTAAAATTAAAACTTTTTCAACAACTACATTTAGTGGCAGAAGCTATCTCCCTTAAGATAACTAATTTAGTGGCCCATAACACCAATCTCTTATTTCTAACCAAAATAAACCTATAAAGAAATATAATAATAAAATATAGCAAAATATGTAAACAGTATATAGTTATAGTAAACAGTGTACTCTGTCTCTAACATGTACATGTTCATATTTTATTGCATGCTGGGTGTTACATTATTTAAATTTATTGTCAAGTATTTGTACAGTCAGTACTAACACAAGTCTCTTTTTCAGGAATGGGTTATGCGAGTCAAATGATAATTGTCTATGGCTCAATCACCTACATCATCATCATAGCCTGGGCCTTTCTGTACCTTTTCTCAGCCTTCAGTGTGGAACTGCCCTGGGCCAGCTGCAGCAATCTGTGGAACACAGGTACATTTGGTTAAAGATCAGATGTATGTATATATATACATGGAGGCCTTGTATCACATTTACTTAGTAAATATGGAGTTTTTAAGGCTATTTTTTGTCTCCTCTTTCACCAAACATTGATGCTTATGCCAGGGTTGGGAGTGGGATATCTACTGAATATTATCTAGTTACTATATATATGAACCAGATGTTTTGTGAAATTATTGCATCAGGTAAGGTCTTGGTATATGAGTTCTTGATGTTTATACTTTTTTTTTTTTACCATATTTGCATGTCTTTGATTTTAGATACTTGTACTGTGCTTGGTGGGAAGAATTCTAGTTCAAAGTGGATGACTCCTCTTAATGCCTCTTCCTCTGTGATGGAGTTCTGGCAGTGAGTTAAATGAAAATTCAAAAACATACACTAAGATCAATAATAATAATAATAATAATTAATAAAGCAATAAAATAACAGTCAATATTAAAGTTTGACATTGTAGAAATTTTATTGTACCATGGTACCATGTAAATACAATGCTGTATGAATATGGTAATGTTTTGCTTGTGACTGTCTCACATAGCAGTTGATTTACATAAGTCTGCCAACTCACCGTTTTGTCATATTGCTTGTGTGTGTTCAGTCACAGAGTTTTGCGGCTGTCCAGTGGAATAGAGCATTTGGGCACAGTAAGGTGGGACTTGGCTCTTATTCTGTTACTTGTCTGGATCCTGGTCTACTTCTGCATCTGGAAAGGCGTGAAATCTACTGGGAAGGTTACAGTCTTAACAGAAATACATATTAGCTGTCATTAAAAAACTAAGAGCGTAATGACAAAATTTTACTGCAAATGACTTGTATAAATAATTTCAAATCTTTTTATTACCGGTTTTAGAGCTGAAATCAATTTCCAGCATGCAGTACCCAGACCGTCTATGTTATTGTCAATTAAAGATCTAATTAAAATTATTATTATTATTATATTTACAGGCAGTCTATTTCACAGCAACATTCCCTTATGTTATGCTCCTGATACTGCTTGTACGAGGAGTCACTCTACCTGGTGCCATAAACGGCATCTACTATTATATATACCCAGACCTGACGCGGCTAGCTGACCCACAGGTAAAGGCATAAGAGAATCTAGAGTGAGTTACAGAAAACAGGACTGGAGAATTTAATCGACCATCTCATCTCAATTTTCAAAATCAGCATGAGTATACATATTCTGTATCCTGTTACTCTTTCTGAATTGTATTACTTGTTAATTTCTTTGAAAAGGTATGGATGGACGCTGGTACTCAAATCTTTTACTCTTACGCCATATGTCTTGGATACCTCAGCTCTCTTGGAAGCTACAATCAATATAACAATGACTGTTATAAGTGAGTGTGCATTGTATGAAGGACAACAATTTATTTGAACTGATAGATTCACTTAATGTGTATCTCACTTATTCATGTTTGAATTAGAGCTTTAAATCAGTGAAAGAATCAGAAATTGGTCCTGCTCACTCTTTCTACAGGGACTCTTTCTACCTCTGCTTTCTGAACAGTGGAACCAGTTTTTTAGGTGGATTTGCTATTTTCTCTGTTCTGGGTCACATGGCACTGGAGCAAGGGGTGGACATATCTCTTGTAGCCGAGTCTGGTAAGAGAAAACATATTTTATTGTTCTACCAAATTAACTATCAAATTGAAATTTAAATGGAATAACATTGTTTGTTTTAATGGGTAATTGTCATTGCATATCCTTATGGTCTTTTTTAATACAACTATTTAAAGAAGACTCCATTATTGCAGTTCACTACCCATTATTTATTTGATCACTAAGTAAGAGTGGGGTAATGCACAGTGGTGTTGGTCATTGTACCCCCTTCCCTTGGCTGCCGTTAGGTCCAGGACTTGTGTTTATAGTGTACCCTCAGGCGGTGACATTGTTGCCGTGGTCTCAGTTCTGGGCTGTGTGTTTCTTTATCATGATCATCCTTTTGGGCTTGGACAGTCAGGTTAGACCCCCTTCTCTTTCTTAGCCTAACTTCTGTTGCTTTGCTCTTTTCCCTCTTCCTGCCTCCCCATCCAATGTCCTTTTTTGTGTCACTCAGTTTGTTGGACTGGAGAGCATAATGACGTCAGTGACAGATATCTTTCCCACGGTGTTGAGACGTGGCTTCAGAAGAGAGATGCTACTTTTAGGGATTTGCCTCGTCTGCTACTTGATGGGCTTCTTCATGATCACAGAGGTGAGCCCAACACAATTCAGCTAATAAATTAGAAAGTAACTAATGAATAATTTATGTTTTTTTACTGGAAGTCATTTGTGGTCCTACAGAAGTTCACGATCAACCTCAGAATCAGCTCAGATTTTTAACTCACTTATGTTACACTGATATCAAACATAAGGCTTGTACAATCCATGGCTGTGCATTCTGTTCATTAGAATATCGTTCCTAGTGTTCTACTTTTAATTTCACAGGGTGGTCTCTACATCATTCAGTTGTTTGATCATTACGTCTGCAGTGGAGCCACTCTCCTGTTCCTGGCTACATGTCAGTCTGTGGCCATTGGATGGGTATATGGTTGGTAGCTTACATTTAAATACTCTTTAAATTGCTCTAACTACTATTTCATTGGACTTATTGTGCTTATTTTCACCAAGGTGCTGACCGATTCTATGAGAACCTAGAAGACATGATTGGCTACAAACCCTGGCCCATGATGAAGTACTGCTGGCTCTATGTCACCCCCTCTGTCTGTGTGGTATGTTTGTTTTTGTCACATTTTAAAATCAGAACAGTTTAGTGATACATTATTTGATGGGCAATAATTTATATAAAAATGTTTTTAAAAATAATTTGATAATTATTTCCTATAGGGCACCTTTATCTTCTCTCTGGTCAAGTACAGTCCCTTGAAGTTTAATAACTCATATGTGTATCCATGGTGGGCATACGCTATTGGCTGGTTCCTTGCAGTATCTTCTCTCTCCCTCATCCCCATTATCATGATCTACAAACTCTATAAGCAGAAAGGGACCTTCTGGGAGGTAGGTGTTATCCAGAAAAATTTTCAGCATTTCAGCACTATATACATGTCTGGAAATATTTTGAAACCTTTAACAGAACCAGCTGGCAACTGCTTCACAAACAGGAATTAATTCCTTTCATTTCCTTTGGATTCAAATGCAATAAGGTTAAGTGAAAAATGTCTTTGTATGTGTTGCCCTCAGCGTCTCCAGTTGGCTTGCACTCCAGCAGAGGATCTACCTCAGTCTCAGAGTCTCTCAGCACATCATTATACTCTGTCATCCTGTAAAGACAGAGAAAAGACCCCAGACCACCATTAATATTTAAATACCATTACCTCAATTGTCCTTAAATATTAAATAGCAGGTCAGTCAATTAGTCCTAATGGCTTAATTAATTAAGTTTTCCAGTTTGAAGAAAAAAATTGTTAGGTGGCCTAGTGAAAGTTAAATTGATATATTAAAGAGGCAAAACATTAATGTAAGGTATCATCTTAAATAACTCCAGATATCCTTCCTTCTGTATAAAATAAGATAATATGGACTGTAATCTATTAGTGCTGTTTCTGAGCCCAAGTTATGACAAAATACTTTTTATGCAGATACTTTACAGATGCAGATACTTTTACTATACAAACATATACTGTACAAGATGAACAAAGCAGCCATGCGTTTTGACAGTTGGCTGTTCTCTGAGGACAGCTTATTAGATTTTCTTTATGATTTTCTCATGCAAGTTAACCTGCTATAAAATCAATAAAGCAGTCAGGCATTGTTTTTAAAGTAGATCGGCTATGATGAATAAAGCAGTCATGCGTTTGGACAGTTGGGTGTTCTCCGAGGACAGCTTATTTGGGATTTCCTTTAAGATTTTCTCATGCAAGATAACCTGTTATAAGATAAATTGAGCTGTCTGGCATTGTTTTTATGTGATCCCTGGTCAGAGCTTTATTGATATTTCTTTCAGTGATATTCAGTGTTTCACATAACTTGAGGGCATTATGTAAAATTTGCTTAATCAGCACCAAGGTTTTGGAAAGTACAAGTCACAGACAGGAATGATGTATTTTTCTACTTGTATGTTTTGTAGTATGTAGCCTTCAGTCATTTTTTTTAAAAACACATATTCTAGTTTCTTTTTAGATTTATCATACATATAAAACAGATTTTTTTTATACATATATATATAGATTATGTATTAACAGAATGTATAGCAGAATCTTTTTAACATCCGTCAGATTAGTCTACAAATCAAACATATCTTTATTTGTATAGAAGAGAGTTTCATGAATTTTAGAGACACAATGAACAGACTGAAGAGAGAAATAGTTTTTGTTTCTGTCTGGAAATTTTCCAATCTCCCAGATGATAAAATTTGAAACTCTATTCTACTCCTTCTTGATAGGATCTGATTACTAACTTCACAGACAAGCACCCATTTTTAAACTCCAACAATAGGATTTTGTAGGTCATAACCTCTATGACTTCGTTTACTTATTTCCATAGTCATAGATTAAACTTAATCCAGGATAGCTGCACTCTGAAATGTGGGCTTCCATAAAAATCCTTTGAAGTCTTGGATCATGAAACATCTGTTTAGAAAACCAGGATTATGGTGATAATGATTCAAACTGATGTTGCTCTGCCAAAAAAAGTCACTGCTAGGCCACATTGTGTGCTATTTGTTTAACACTTTTTAAAGTTCTCTGCCTAACATATATTCAATATAATTGTAAGTATTGAATATTTAATAATTAGCATCACTGGCAGGAGTTAGAAAACACTCAATGATTTAGAAAATTGTATGATCAGGTTTTCTCTAATTCTATTCCAAAGAAAGCATTTCAAATCTATATGCAACTAATGCAGAGTGACTGTGTTGAAATCATGATTGTCATCTCCAATTACATTCAAGCTTGATGCCAAATAATTAATAACCTTTTGTGTGTCATTTGGTGTAATGTAAAGGAATGTACACATTAAAAAGTCTTATTTCTTTAATGAACCCAAACTTGTACTGATGAGACGCCACCATGTGGCCAAGGGTTTTTACAGGAGAATCAAGAGAGCACAGAGTATATTTTATGAAAACTCTGAAAGTTTAATGTAATAAAAGGACTGTAC
Source organism: Carassius gibelio (assembly GCF_023724105.1). NCBI lineage: Eukaryota > Metazoa > Chordata > Actinopteri > Cypriniformes > Cyprinidae > Carassius > Carassius gibelio. The sequence goes on from NC_068376.1 coordinate 23,427,384, forward strand.
AAAAATAAGGCATAAAGGTTATGCAAGCATACGTCTTAGTTAGGTAGATTCACTCTGAGAATTTTAATGTCATCCATAGGGCGGTCCTGACTGTTGGTTTCAACCATGCCAATACGATTAAGAATTCCAATGCCCTGGCAGACCCGTCCAAATATAGTGTGTTTCCCATCCAGCCACTGTGTGGGAGCCAGCGAGAGGAAATACTGGCTTCCATTTGTATCTGGTCCTGCATTGGCCATTGCGAGAATTCCAGCACCTACAAAATACATAAATAAATCAAGCACTTGCTGATTTGTAATATAAAAACTTAAGGTGTAACCTAGTTATTATGCTGGACATTTTTGGGAACGGACAAAATACTTCCCTAGCATTTTATTCTTCTTATTCTCCATAGGATCTATTGAAAATAGCAGTGCTACTTACAATATTATTAAATCTACTCATGCATTATATTACTCACCTGTAAATTTTAACTCTGGATGCAATTCGTCTTCAAATTGCTTGCCATATATAGATGCACCACCACGACCTGCAAATATAAAATCAATTTTTATATAAATAAATTGTGCAAACTAAACAAACCATTACAGCAAATTAAAATCTAAAGTCTACTGCACTAAAGACAAAAGTAGATGGTATCACTTGATAAAACATATTCACCACCTTTATTTCATCCTTCATGTATGTAGAATTTGATTCCTTTAACATCAAACAGCTGCTTAAATGAGCGTACTGTGTTATATATTGAATGAAATATCTAAAAGGAGTGTTGAATGAGTACTGTTTTCATCCTCACCTGTCCCTGTTGGATCACCTCCTTGAACCATGAAGTCTTTGATGATGCGGTGGAACTTGGTGTTGTTGTAGTATCCTCTTCTGCCCAACTCTGCAAAATTCTTGCATGTTTTTGGCGCATGATTCCAGTACAGTTCTAACACGATAGTTCCCATCCTGGAAAGACAGTGTAAAGTGATGGTTGGTCGTAATATGCATGCTGGTAAAGGTTAATGTCTACTAATCTCAGATTTGTGTGCGAAACAGTTTGTTTTCCCTTAAGTAGCTGACTTTTTTTAAGGAACCACTGTAAGTTACAACAGATTGAAACAGATGGTTCATAAAAGACAAGTAAAGATTACTTTAAAATATTACCATTCTGGAAAGAAAAATACGTTTAGAATATTTTTGTTTGTGAATGCTTTAACCTATTTGCCATGCCATCTTGCTTCCGTATATGAGCATGCAACATCTTTCAGAAACTTAAAAGTTAAAATAAACTTTATAATAACAATCTTTTCATATATATATGATTCATAAAAATGGGACGACGTAATAACGTTCCATTGTAAAATAATCAGTGAACGTTTGACTTTTTAAACAGCTCAAAAGAACCGCATGAGTCGTGAATCACAATCTAAGTTATCCAGTACAACTGAATGACGTAATTAGATCTTTCCTTTTTAATACAAACATGCGGGAAAGCTTAGAATTTTCAACATCTATAAATAATGAAACAATTACAGCAATGATCAAAGCTTGTTATATGTTATCAAAACGTGTCTCATTCATTCACAGATCTATTTACTAATGTCTATACTGCGACTTACGTTGTGTCCAGCGATACTGTGGGGGGTTGCCAAGAATCCGGCGGAATTCCAGACATGTCTTTTGCTCAGCAAATATGTTTCTGATAGAAACTATTTTTAATTTGTAAATGATGTCGTAAAGCGTGATAAGGAAGTAATAGTTCGGTTTATTCGTTTTTGTAAACAGTCAAGGCCACATGTTGTAAGTGCTGCCTCCTAGAGGACTGGATGTTTAAGTCATGCTGTCTGAGTTTATACATCCACATACATTTGATCTCGCAATATAAAAGCAGTCCTAAATGTGTGGCTCTCTATTGCTCTGCAAGTTTTTGAGGAAAGTAAACGCTGTCTGACAGATATTGTCTGATAACTAATATATATCTATATATGTATATACATATACATATATATATATATGTATATATATATACATATATATATGGTTTAAATCTGTTTGATACATTTTTTTTATTTTTTTATCTGGCATACAGATTGAATTATATAATTTCAAGTATGTATAAAAATCCTTATCCAGCAACCAAATAAATAGTTAATTAGTTAATGGACCTTATTGGTCAAAGTGTCAATCCGGTTTCATCCACAAATCAACACACAAAGTCACTTACATATTTGATCGGAATTCAGTTTTATTGAGTTTATTGACCAAAATACAGAATAAATTTACATGTAGGGTGCATTTAAACAAATTAAGTTAAACAATATGGCAAGGAAAGGTCAGAACCATATTTATTAATACATGTTATAAGAAAATTTGACATATCAGGTACAGCATTCCTATTAGGCTACTTTTTTTTAGATAACACCTTTGAACACTGTTTAAAAAGTAAATAAATAAATGGGAAAAAAACACTGTTCCATTGTGGCAGTGTAGGTATGGAGGGAAAAGGAAAAATGGTGATCAAATTCCTTGTGATTGATGGCATTACCAGGCAGTATTAGACAGAGTATCAAAATCTAAACTTGCCTGGTAAGACACAAATCAGTGGATTTTACTGCAGTGGAAAAGCAGAGGAAAGGGTCTGATGTCATGTCACTGCAGAAGAGATAAAAGCAGAGTGACAGAATTAAAGTGGTTATTTTTTCAGGAGAAGGATCTTGAAGGAAACTGTTTAAAGGGTCTGTTAGTAAAGGATAAAGTGCAAGCAGAGGTTCAAAGAGTCACTGTCAGAACCGAGCATCAACATCTAAATGGATTTGAGACAACTTGTCAGTTTATGTTTTATATGGACAAAAACAGCTGCAATATTCTTCCAAATATCTTCTTCTGTGATCGTTTATGTCATACAGGTTTGGAACGACATGAAGACAAATAAAGATGACATCATTTTAATTTCTAAGTAAACATACCCCTGAAATTACTAAATGAATAGAAAATGCATCATTTCCTTCTTCCCATACAACCAAAAGTTTTACGGAGTCATGCCTGCAGATATATTTTTCATATTTTTGTCATATAAGTTGTCCCATCAGTCTGTTTTATTTATATCTCTCCTGTATTATTTACTTGTTTTATTCACATAAAGATTTTGTCTTTTCTTTGTACATTCCATTGTAGAATACATAATGACCTGAAAAATATGTAAAATGGGTTTAAAATCAGTAACTTTCTCTCTCTCTCTCTCTCTCTCTCTCTCTCTCTCTCTCACACACACACACACACACACACACACACACACAGAAAGAAATCAACCTTAATGATTTTTTAAATGTTCTTGACTGGCATTTCTTCCTTTTCGACGTGGTGAACAGGAAAGGTGAACTGGTGCACTTCAATTGGTGCTTGTCACACAGATCTCAGGTGTCATGCACACAATAAGATGCAAGAAAAGGAGGATGAACTGATCGTTGAGTGGCACATAACACATTAGAGGGTGTGTGAGTAAGATGGAATTACTTTTGTGACATTCATGAAGGCATTTGGATATAACAGGGTGGGGTTCAGAACTTTACTGATGGCTTCTTTTAATTATATTTCCTTTAATTATAATCAAGCAGTCTCATCCAGTCTTCCTGTTTTAAATCATTAACTTGATTTATTAAAGTACATTTAACCATTCTGAAGTCAAAATATTCTGCATTCCAAACTTGATCACGTTTTATTTAAAAAAAAAAGCATTTTATGTTCCTTTTCTGTTAAAGTCGTGGTCACTGAGCCCCCAGTGTGCATCGTTACCAAACAGTGTTAGAACATCAGTGAACAGCCAAGCACTGCTGGGTAAGATGTACCCTAGAGACAATGAACAAACTTCTTCTGCATGAAAGTATTCAAATGATCCAGCCAAGAAATGCACATAAAACCACAACATATTTTACTTTGTGTATTTGTATGTGCTTGTATTTGCATAGTCTGCATCTCCACACCCAGATGCAAAGCATTTTTAACGATGCTCGTGGAGGACCATATGCATCATTACCAGGCAGTATTAGAGAAGATATAACATCCAAAACTGCCTTGTAAGATGGAGACGGTCATCCAGTGTTTGCCACATTGTTTTTTTTTTTCATCTAATTGTTTTCAGTTCAGCATAAAACATGAAGGGAGACAATGTGCTTTTCTCTGTCACTATAAAATGATAAAAGTTTATATATAAAAGTTACTGTAATTTAGTAAGACATTGTAAGGAGTTTGTTAATGATTATCTTTTTTCCTGACTGGCCCGTCTTCATTTATAGCTTTAAATATTTCCAATGCCACTCATCTTGCAACAGACCCCAAAGGCTTTTGATGCAGGCATATTTACATGTTCATTCAGACTGGACCACTTCCAGTTTCACGATGCATTTATGCATTTTCTTCACAACTATTATTAGAAACAACGAAAACGTCGTAACACCAGAAGTTTATTTCTTAGGTGTACGCCCTGGTCTGCCTCCTTAGAAACCATGACCTTTGAGACGTCTCCATGACCTGGGAGAGTTTGACTAATTAGTCGCACCTTCATCAAAACAAAATTGCGTCTACAGCTTCCAAATCCCATTACAGCCACACAACATAAGTGCTAAGGAAAGCGCTTAGTCATGCTAATCAAAATGGCTGATCTTTGTCACCTATACCGGAGTGTGCACCTGACTGACCCCTCACCTGTACAACAGATTAGATAAGATTCGATTAGATAACTCGCTTACTTCTGAAACCAAGCTAAGACAGTTTTTACATTTTGGCTCTATTGTTGTTTAATGTCAAAGCTTACAGTAACATTAAATATATTAATTTTATCAGGGCATATTTTCTCTTCCCTGTACCTTTTCATTAGAACACGGAAAATATAAAATTTGAATACAGGAAAAATTGTGTGTATGAGATTTTATCAGAGCGTGGGTCCATGTGTCAATCAATTTTAAAAGTCTTTCAACAATTTCTCGCATCCAAGTCTAATTCATGTTTAATTTGTACAATACAACTCTATATTATAACATAAAAAAATTAGTTTCATTATTTAACATCATTTCTTTCTTTTAATGCTTTACATATTCTCCTTCATACCCCTTTGTTTTAAACTGATCCAACAGGTTTGACACATTACGGAAGTGAAAGTTAACATGCTGTGCACTCATAGTCTTTTATGTTTCATTGATCTTAATGATTCATATTTCATCCTGAAATTCATACTAGATTTTTACATTAAAGAGCATAAGGAAGATTGTGTTTATCTAAAATATAATTTATATTGGTTTACACCTCATTGTGTTTTTTAATAGTTTGCTATTAGCATTTACTATTAGTAAAATATACTAATGTATATATTAACTGAAATACCTGAAAATACAAAATACATTTTTTTTGTAATTAATGAATAATTAAGTCAAATTGTTGAACGTATTAATAAAAAAAAAAGTTACCCTATGAATTCCTGTTGCCGTCATTCGGAATGGAGTCATGGACAAGAGATGCCATTGTGTCGCAGCGTCGCTTTAGCTGAGGAAGATCACTTCCTGGTCCTTCTACTTGATAAAGGCATGATTGCTCCTTCTACGTTATACCAGACCTCTCGAACCGGTCTGAAGGTACCTGATGAAGATGCATAGACAATAGTAATGGAGTCTCAAGCATGAGAAGAAACACAATCTCCAAAAGCCCCTGAAGCGAAGAAACTGTTCCTACAAAACATCTAGGTTTTCAGGTACACCTTGGAGCCCTGCCCAGGTGTCATTTTTATGCTGGGGCCAATCCTTAGCCTTCTTCTAAGAGCAGGTGTGTCTTGTGTTCTGTGATTGGTTAGTTTAGTGTGGAAGTGCCTCAGGGTTTCTGAGTACACAAATGAGACAAGCTTTTAACCTTCAAAAAGCCACGCCCCATCCTCAGTTTCTCTTGTTCTGGGACAGACTTTAGGGCAACAGACTAGAATAAGTCCTTCTCTCCTTTTTATTCAGTGTTACTCTCCTTTCCAGTGCTCATCATTAGATTAGAGTTTTAAAAAAAGACATTCAGCAATCAGTAAATGTGTCCTCTGTGTGCCCCTATGATCATTTACATTGTTTACACTGATAATAAACTCCACTGGGGCATGGAATAGGCAATATGAAAACTGCAGAAATGAAACCCAGCTGATAATTATGCCTTTTACACTATTTTTACATAATTTACTTATTTGCCTGTAAAAAGCAATACAAAAGAAATAATATCTAATTACATGGTAGAGAAATTGTAAAAAAAAATTTTTTTTACAAAGATTATGCAAGATTATCAGTGTCAAAAATATTTAACATCATTGAAAATACTTTTTCATTTTTTATAGATTTAGACAATTTGATTGTTATATTCAGACTGACTTATCAGCAGTGAGAACTTGTGTTCCTTTTTAGAACTTAAAGATGAAGAGAAAGTAAGAAGTCTGCCCACCTGTAACATTTGAACTTAAATCTGGAATATATGTGGGAAAAGGCAGTTTGTCAAAAGACTGTTGACTATAAAAAATAAGGATCCACTCCCTATGCTGTCATAAAAGCACTATTAAATTGTGCTGTTAGCATTTAGAGCTATATTTAAGGTTTCACTGGGACAACGAAGTACTTGTGCTAAAGGTCTGTTCAGGACAGGCCTACTAAACAGGTTTCAGGGATCGGTAACATCACTTGCATATTAGGCAGCTTCAAAAAGAGCAGGTAACGAATGTCAGTACAGTATTACGGTATACAATAGATTTATGCACACTACACTTTTCTGGCCATGAATCTGCAGATCTTATGTTTTTAGTGTATATATATATATATATATATGTGTGTGTGTGTGTGTGTGTGTGTGTGTGTGTGTGTCTGTTTGTTGCACATATAATCATACTTCTTTAAACAACAACAACAAAAACTACTGAATATATGGGGCTCTGTAGTTTTACAGCCTATTATTGATTCACATAATAAATAATTATTCAAACTACTTGTTCAGTCAGTAATCACAATTTAGAGCATGCATCTGAACAAAGAATCTGCGAAATCCAACTCTAGCAGGAGTTTATGCTGGGACACGAGGACTGCATTGTAACCCAGGCAACAGGTCAATGCCTCACCATATCCACAAACCTTTGTGGATTGCTAATGAGATCCCTGAGGTCTTATTTGTGAGGCGAGAGGATGGAGGAACACAGGGATCAGCTGGCTGTTAGGAAGGCCTCCTGAGAAACCTGTACCTGAAAGAAGCAACAAAAAAACATCAAGCATCAACTGTTTCCACAACACAAACATGCATGAGGGGAAATACGCACCTGTATGTGAAACTGATCTACACTAACTTGACTGCTTTGAGCATTTTAGGAAGAGTGAGTAAAAGAATAGTTGGACAAAGGAAGTGTATAAGTGTGAGACGAAAGGTGGAAAGAGAGCGGGATAAAAAGAGGGAATGGAAGAGGGAGGGTGGAGGCAATGACCTGAGGGATTATTGGCCCAAGGGAATGAGTTGCCAGGATTCTCCAGCACACAAACACTCTATTGTGCCTCTTGTTGTTGCATCACATTCTCCCCACAGACAAGAATATGGCAGAAGGTTAATGATTTAACAATCTGAGATTTTGAATTTGAGTTATTATATACATTTCTTTCAGCAGCAGATTAGCAGAGTAGGACTGTGCATCATCCTCTTGCTATTCTGTCATAAGTACATTGGCCAACTATTTTGCTCCTATTTTGTTTTTACAAAATCACAAGACCAGGCTTCAAGTCTCAGCAACATTCTACATTCTCAAAAATTCAAATTATTTACAGTAAATTATCTATATCAATATGGCATGTAATAAGATTTATTCTGAAAAAATTAATTTCGGTGCATTGCTGGAGAACGCCAATAACATATCGTATTATTTACCCCCACTAGGTGGAAAATATTGCTAGATAATCACCGTTTCATATTAGACAAAAGTTTCTTCCTCAAGGGACGAAGGGAGTGCATGGCTGCTTAGAAAGCCGAATCCTCCATTGACCTGCATTCAAATTTCAGATAGTTTTTATCTTAATGCAGATATTTTTACTTTTCTATATAATCGATTATATGGCACTAAATCTATTAATTCCAAAGATTTTACCTGTCATATGAATGAAAATAATTCAAAGCAATCGCTACTAAATTAAATTTTATGATATCTTAGTCTCGTAATAATCAACGACTTTGATTGATTAAGTCTAAGCAGCGTTGCGAAAAGTAACACGTAACACGTGATAACTCCGTCCCCTTCGCTAGCGTTCTGAACAATAATTTACTCCTGACCAGAATCGTATTATCAATTGAATTGTAAATATAATATTAAGTGTTAAAAAAAGAGGTACAATCAAATATATATATATCCGACAATTTACCACCCGTGAAGCTCCGCCCATTTCCGCACTAAATGTTTCAAGCCAACTGCCATTCTCCTTAGTTAGTCTTTCATCTCCCCCTATGGGCGAGTTTCTTCTGAGAGTGAGCACAGGTGAGCACTTCTACCCAGAGCCTCTAACTGTGTCTATAAACTTGAGTTAAAGCTTGATTTCTTCATCTTGTCCTTTAATTATACGTTATCTCTGAGGTAAGAAGAACTCCATTATGGACTTACAAATATCCACTTTATTTTGACCATCTTCTAGCTGATATCACATTTGTTTTACATTGTAATCAGGCTTTTCTTTAGTCCCTGGGAATCTCAGTACGCTTATATGCAGATATTTAGACAGAAAGCATTACGTTCTCATAAATTAAAATAACATAAAACTCTGAATGAGAGTCAACATGCATAAGCACGTGATAGAAGACCGTGATGAGTCTTGCTTTCCATCACGCCCACTCAGGTTCACACGCTCTAATGGGATTAAATATTTGCAGAACAAACTATACGTGAAAGAAATCCGATTCCAAGAAGGAAATGACTGAATTTGAGATTCACCATTGCCACTCATAATAGTGTACAGTTGAACAAATATTTTTTATTATGTGTATGCAAAAACTTATAGACCAGTTCAGTAAGATTTTCTGTTGACCGCATAATGACCAGAGAGTGACTGACATCTGCTAATCTAATTAGATGTAGAGCTTCTCATGATGCCCAAAGGATAGCACAATCTTCAATACACTATGTGCATATTTGAAAGCTAATAACTATGTATCTGCTTGAAAGAGATGTGGATTTATTCATGCAGATGTTTCCCTTTAATATTGATTAGGCCTAATAGCAGGAAAGAGGATTTGACAAAGTGACACTGTGGACCAAGTGGTATTACAGTACTGCAGATGGTGTTCTCAGGTTTCCCTGAAATCTCCTTTAGATGTGTGGTTAGATTTGTGGAGATAAACATTTCAGTAGACACTGACCCTTTAATCTGATCTTTTTTTATTATGATTATTTTTATTTTTTTAAGAAACATGTCTATCCTGAAGATACATGCCCATGAGATTTTTGATTCTAGGGGCAACCCCACTGTCGGGGTGGACCTCTACACAGAGAATGGTGATTCCCTTTGACATTTCCTTTTTAAAGTGAAAACTAAACTGAAATGGCAGAACTAAAACTCATCTACTGGTTTTGAAACAGGTCTGTTTCAAGCTGCTGTCCCTAGTGGAGCGTCTACTGGAATCTATGAAGCATTGGAGCTGAGAGACAATGATAAGTCACGTTACCTAGGCAAAGGTAACTCTGCTTTTTATGTTTTTCGATGAATTCAGAATGATATTAGAAATCACATTTCATCTGGTTTTACAGAATTTATTGTTAATTGTTTTGGAAATAATCGAGACTTATTGAGCTTGATTTGTTTACCGAACACAGGGCTGTTACTTTTTCCCAGCTCTGTTTTTTTTCTTTTCTATTAGACTGGAAAAGAGGACTTATCAAATGTCCTGATTAGTGAGTTCAGCCTTGTGTTAACAGGTACCCTAAAGAACTAATGAGAAAACTTTTTTTTTGGTATGACGGATCTTATTCAATGACGGAGTTATTCAACCCAGTGGCGAATTCTGGAGTTTGAATTATTTATTATGAAAAATCTATGTAAAATCTGAAATGCTTGTGCATGTGATTCAGATCAGTGAATAATGCAAGAATCTTTACAGTGACACTTCAATATTATTTAATGCACAATGTTTGCATGGAATAAATCAGATGGCTTTTGCTTGTCTGACATTTTCAGATTTTTTTTCTAATTTGTAATCTAAAGCTTCGTGGCATAAACCATGCAAGGGAATGTAGAGGCATGCATGTGTCTAATTGCAGCACCATACAATTCACAATAACTTGTGCATATACCTGTAGAATACTGCTCATATTGTCCGTCTTTTTGTGTAATGTAGGTGTATCAAAGGCTGTCGAGCATGTGAACCAAACTATTGCTCCTGCCCTGATCAGCCAGGTGAGTATTTCAGAATGTTAACACTGAAACAAAAGAAAGCCAGTGTTATCACTGTAAATTTGTTGGGTTGTTAATTATATTTTATTGTCTGCCTTGCTCTCTTTCTCTGTCACATAGGGAATTCCTGTACTTGAGCAAGAAAAGATTGACCAGTTCATGCTGGAACTGGACGGAACTGATAACAAGTGTAAATCATAATATTTACATGTTTACACATTTAACAATAGGAAAGCGGTTGTTAAAATAGTTTCCCCTTAATGGGTCTTCTCCTTTTTTAAATTTCTTACACCCAATTACCCAAACAGTTAAATTACACTACACTACTGTTCAAAAGTGTAAACCAGTGAGAAGATGATTAGATTAGATAGCCAGTAATTTTTTTTACATAAATTAATTCTTTAAATCAGCTAAGGATGCATTAAACTGATCAAAAGTGACTGTAAATATTGTTTATATATTTCACAATATTACCATACAGCTTTAACTTTTGAACAGTAGAGTACATTAAAAAAATATTCTCACAAAAAAAGACAAATATATACTCAAAAGTGATTGTTTCCCAAATTCTGAGTAATGCGAATATTGTGTGTTGTGTCTAGTCATAGTCCTTTAATTCCTGTGTCTGTTTCAAACATCAGCTAAATTTGGAGCTAATGCCATCCTGGGTGTGTCCCTGGCTGTGTGTAAGGCAGGAGCTACAGAGAAAGGTGTTCCTCTGTATCGTCACATTGCTGACCTTGCTGGAAACCCAGAGGTCATCTTGCCTGTCCCGGTAAAAAAAACATAACTAATACAATTTGAAATTGTACAATAAGAAAAAGTGTCATGTGACTGAATATATATATATATATATATATTTGTTTGCTATTTCAATCTCTCTAAGAATAGAAAAGCAAATTATAATGTAAAATATTGTTATGCTTCTATTGAATTTTGCTTATTGTTTTCCTAAAGACTTTTAATGTGATCAATGGTGGCTCACATGCTGGCAATAAGTTGGCAATGCAGGAATTCATGATTCTGCCTGTCGGGGCCAGTAGCTTTAAGGAAGCCATGCACATTGGTGCAGAGGTGTACCACAATCTAAAGAATGCTATTAAGGAGAAATATGGAAAGGATGCCACGAACGTTGGGGATGAGGGAGGATTTGCACCAAACATCCTGGAGAACCAAGAAGGTATTTAAAAAAAACAAATCACACTGATTGAGACTATACAGCTGAAATGACATAATTTTTATTTTTTGTTTGCTTATAATAGCCCTAGAGCTGTTAAAAGTAAAGCTGGATACACAGATGAGATTGGTGATTGGCATGGATGTGGCGGCATCTGAATTCTATGGTGATGGAAAGTATGACTTAGACTTCAAGTCTCCTGATGACCCCAACGGTACATCAGCCCCGATGAGCTTGCTGACCTTTACAAAAGTTTCATTCAGGATTATCCTGGTATCCATCAGTCATATGCTCTCTTTTTAATTACATTACCTATTTTTTCTTTGAGCACAGATGCAAAGATGTGATTTTTTTGTTTTTATCATTACTCTAATGGTCTCCATTGAGGACCCCTTTGATCAAGATGATTGGGAGGCCTGGACCTATTTTACCAACAGCACAGACATACAGGTGCTGGGAGATGATCTTACTGTCACCAACCCCAAACGCATTGCTAACGCAGTGGAAAACAAGGCTTGCAACTGCCTGTTGCTCAAAGTCAAACAGATCGGAAAGTGTTACTGAATCTCTGCAGGCTCAAATGCTTGATATTACATATAAATGAAGAATAACAATTTGCCCATATATTTTTTCAGTGATTTTTGGTTATAAACATAGAGGCATAAATAAGGAAATGTGTTTCACTTTTTCTGCATACCTGCTTGTTTTCTTCATGCACAGAATTGAAGAGGAACTGGGGGATAAAGCTCAGTTTGCTGGGAAAAACTTCAGAAATCCACTGAACTGAGACCACAAAAGTAAAGTTTGAACTACTTACCATCCTACAGTAAATGGACTAATAGTTCAGTTCAAGATGTGGCAATACCAACAGGAAGTAGCAGTCATATTTGCTATGACTGAAGATTAGGAGGATACAGGGACCATATCATCAAGCATACAGATAAAAAGCATCATAAACTTTGTGATTGTGACCATTTGGATGAGTTTTACATGTAGTTGAGTGATAATGAATGTATTGCAAAAAAAAATAAAAATAAAAAGCAAACCTGCTGCATAGCAGATTCCTGGGGTGCTTGTGATAGTGGATACTATTAAAATAAAAACATTTCCTCAACTAATAAAAGGCCTTTGTGTTGTAGGCAATTATAATTAAAATAGTCTCACATTTGCCTGTTTCTGACAGGTTTGAGCATGTCTTGTGTTGTGCAGATGGTTATACAAATCTTTTGATTCTGTTTAACTTTTCTTTTTTATATACCACAATGGTTGTTAGTTTTCTATAATGGCATGAAGCTTTTAAATTAGAAAATAAATGTATAAACTGCAACACTGTGGTTTGGGGACCAGTTCTCACTATTAATTAGTTGCTTATTAGCAGAGGTGGGTAGTAACGAGTTACATTTACTTCGTTACATTTACTTGAGTAATTTTTCGGGGTAACGAATACTTTTCGGAGTATATTTAAAGATGGGTACTTTATACTCTTACTTGAGTACATTTTTTGGGAAAAATCTGTACTTTTACTTCGTTACTGTGGGCGACGCCCCTCTCGTTACTTTATCTTAATGCAATAAATGCTTCAGTTTATTCCAAACGCGCCGTCTACTTTTCTCTGGGCAATGAGCGATGCCCATTCGCGAATGATTCATTCTTTTGAGTCAACTCTGTTCAAAGGCTTGATCAAACCAATTGGCAAACGAGTGAATTGGTTCATGAATCAGTTTGATTGAGTCGTTCAGTTCCATGCTGCACGCGCTGAGTGTCTGAAGCGGTTCACTCAGAGTTGTAACGTTTAAGAATATTAGCAGCGTTGAAAACGGGGCTATGAAACTGCACTGAATTGAAAGCTAATCTGCAAAGGCTATTCTTTGCTTGCGATGGAGATCCTTATTAGATGAACGCGTGTGCTGTCTACTGTTTAACAGGTAATAACTTGGGCTACATTCGATTACAGTACACGATACCACTGTGACATTAGTTTGTTGTACGTGTGTGGCTTATAACAGGTTGAATGCAGCTTCCAAAAGACAAAGAATAGCCGATTAAGATTTTATTAATTTTAATACAATCACACCAGTGCGAGTACGTTCAGCAAGTCATATCATCAGCTGCTAAATTCAGATCTGTGATCGCTTGCTGGCGCTGAGCCAGAGACAGACGCGTTTTTACAGCGCTGCGCATTAACCAATCACACACGGTTCTGTTGAGCTTTTGAATGCAATGGCCAATCAGAGGTGTTCGATGAGTCATCGCTGAAATGCCGGTGCTTCCTTCACTCGCTCACTGACTGAATACCTCTTTCTGCCGAATTCTCTCGTCAGAAACAACAAAGTGCAGATGTGTGTACGAATCTATAATTAAGATATTGATTTCACAGTGTTAACAGTTTCAGTGATTTTAATGGTAGTTTCTGAGAGTGAATGAAATCTAGACTGTCAGTGAAAATTATGTTTAATAATGTAAATGTTATTTGCTCTCTTTCTGAACAATGAAAGATTAGTAGCAATATTTATATCACATTAACTTTCAATGTTAAATTCACATTTAAAATAAAGTCAGTCGTATTAAAAATATGTTATGGCATGACACCTATATTTGTTACTTAAATAAACAGACAGGGTTTTATAATAAATTACATAAATTGGATTAAAGGCTGATGAAATATATACATTTATACACACACACATACATTACATACATTTTTTGTCTATATATCTATATAAAAAAAGGCTCCGTATATATGACCCAAAGTAACTAGTAACTAACTACTTGAGTAGATTTTTTATCCGATACTCTTTTACTCTTACTCAAGTAACTATTCAAGACTAGTACTTTTACTTTTACTTGAGTAAATATTTCTAGAATTACTTTTACTTTTACTTGAGTAAAGTTTTTGGGTACTCTACCCACCTCTGCTTATTAGCATGTGTTATACTGATATTTAATAACTATTAATACACAACAAATTAGGAGTTGAGGCAAAAGTTGTGGTTAAAAGTGAGAATTGGTCTCCAAACTTAAGTGAAAAAAATAATAATAAGGAAAAACTATTGAGGTTAAATAATAATAATAATAATAACAACAAGTATTATGATTAATAGAAATATGAAGCTGAAACTTACTTGTTAACAGTAAAGCTGTAGAGATATGAATCCATCTAAGCATACACAGTTGTATTTATATCCTACAACCCCCACACTGACTATAATAAGACGAGATTGTTATTGTTCATTGTTCGTGCATGGTGCCTTTTTATTAAAGATGCAAAGGAATGCCATCAAGACTAAGGTGGTTATATTGATTGACACATCTATATTCGTATGTGATTATTGACACGAGAGGATGTCCAAACACATCTCCCTGAAGCTGATCTCCATAGACAGCGGACACGGAGATGATCCCATTAGCGCTGGCTGCAGCGGCACATGCTCAGTTATGCTTGTTGAAGGAGATCTCAGCAGGCTGTGCGTGAACACTGAGGTCATCGCCTGCGCTGAGGAAAAAATACTCCGCGCAGCCTCCATTTTGAGTAGTATGAAATAGAGGAAAGCATAGTTTTGAGCCGCCGCCGCCGCAAACAAACTGTAAACACTAGCGAAACAGCCTCTGCCATGGACGACCTGTTCAGTCCGCGAAGGTTTGTTGTTTCTTTTTATTACAAATGCATGGTTTTTGCGCGCGCCAGCGCTTTTTGAGACATCGTGAATACTTTTGCATTCTAGTGCAAACCGAGATGATTTTGAACTTGACAGCTCGTCTCGCTCGGCCACACACACGCAGAGGCCAGCTAGGAGCCTGACGAGATAAAATGGAGCAGATGTTGTGCAGATAACGTTACTGTTGCCGACTGCTAAGTATTAATGCACGTTGAGCGCGGTGCTGCTGCTCTTGCTAATTAGTTTGATTCGTCTGTTATTTAAATTAAGTATCTGTGCAGGAAATTGTTTTTAGCATAACGTTTTCTTTTGCGCTAAATTATTCGATAGCGTACGGCGTTTGTGCATATCACGCTGTAAGTGCTTTGTACTGATTTTGATTTGCACTGTGTTTGATTCTGCACGCAGCAATGTAATGATTTATGTGTAAATATATGAGCTGGACGTCCAAGCCCCAGTTTATATAACCTTTGGAGGGAACGGAGCAGGCGGACGTTGATTGGCTGGATATGCAACGTAGGCGGGATTTGGATTGATCATCACGACTGCTGATAGGCAAATCACATTTTATGATTAACACTGAAAGGAGGCGATTTAAAAGGGTGGAAAACAGAGACATGAAACAACTCACGTGATATGGACTAAGTTTTTCAACTTATAGTACATTTATACGTATTTCTGTGACAGTATATTATAGTATGTTTCTTTTAAATATGGTGTTGGCATTCATGTATTGCTTATTATAAGCGTAATTTTTTAGTATTTACCTGTGGAATGTTGGCTTTACGTATTGCTTCGGTCTTAATATTTATGTAATGATTGATTAATGCACTTGGACAGCCATATTTCAAAAACTTAATAATATTTTGTCATTCAGGCAGCTGAACAGCACACAAGGAGAGATTAGAGTGGGACCAAGTCATCAGGTAAAAATTATTACAAAGAGTTATAAAGTCATGTATATATGCAGTGCATTAAAGACAATGTCAGTAATTGTTGATAATTTAAAAATAAAAAAGTTTTATTGATAAAAGTGAAGTAAGAAAGTTCACAACAAAACATTTACTTAGTGTAGCTTTAAAGATCCTTAAATAAGTTCTGTTGTCCTCTGTTTTATTCTTGACCGTTATATTGTCATATGCAGGCCAAGCTACCTGAATTACAGCCACCACCTGCTCATGGAACAGAGTCTGTCACAGAAAATGAGGAGCTGGTGTGGGCACCTGGGGTCAATGACTGTGACCTTCTCATGTACCTACGTGCTGCCAGGTAATGGTTTGCTTGGCTGGATGCCAGTTCCTATTCATTGTTTTACATTCATCTTCATAATCGCTTTAAGGGTATGTCTAAAAAGGGATCTGAATTGGATGGTGTATGATTCAACATAACCTGTTCTGTGTTCTCTGAATAAACAGGAGCATGGCAGCGTTTGCAGGGATGTGTGATGGAGGTTCAACAGAGGATGGTTGTCTTGCAGCTTCACGGGATGATACCACATTAAATGCTTTAAATACGGCAAGTGCTTATCATTTTGTGGTTTAACTATGATTTGTCATAAAATACATTTTGATCATTAATTCCTCTGAATTCAAGTGAGTTTCATTTGCTGTAGCATTTTTCAGAAATTATTGTTAGTATAATTGAATATCGATTGTAATTTATGATCTTTGTTGTAATTGCATTGAAGGATAGAATATAAACTAGGACGAATATAAACTTTCAACATATATATATTACCTCCACTCCAACTATTTGCTGTGCAACTAGATTATATCATTTTATTTTGATTTGTGCACAGCTCCATGAAAGCCAATATGATGCAGCCAAAGCCCTGCAGTGTCTGGTGAAGAAACCTGTTCCAAAACTCATTGAGAAAAGCTGGTCAGAAGATGAAGTGGTGAGAAACTGTATTTTTCACTTCTATCTTGACATTTTTGACTGATACAGCCTGGTAATTTATAGTGGAATGTAGAAGTGTGATACTAAAACTTTTCAAAAAGTCAAAGTTAAGATTTCTGAATCTGTTAACATGTTCATTTACAGAAACGGTTTATCAAAGGTCTCAGACAGTATGGCAAAAACTTCTTTAAGATCCGTAAGGAGCTGCTGCCTAGTAAGAAAACGGTACGGAAACCTGCCATTGAAATCTAACTATAAGTGAAAGTGGAAGTGAAGTGACATGTGGCCAAGTATGGTGTCCTATACTCGGAATTTGTGCTCTGCATTTAGCCCATCTAAGTGCACACACATGGCAGTGAGTAGCATATACACACACACACACACACACGAAGCAGTGGGCAGCCAGTTTTGCTGCAGTGCCCAGGGAGCAGTTGGGGGTTCTGTACCTTGCTCAAGAGTCTCACCTGAGTCGTGGTGCTGAGGATGGAAGAGAGTACAATCCCTGCCGAACCCGCGACCTTTCGGGGTTACAAGTCTGACTCTTTGGCTATGACTGCCCCCTTAAATGTGTGCTAGTTTCTGTCAAACTGGAGTCTTTTATTTTTTAAAACACATTTGTCATCTCAGGGTGAGCTAATCACATTCTACTACTACTGGAAGAAAACTCCTGAAGCCGTGGCAGCACGACCTCATCGGCAGCAGAGAAGGCAGCCAGTGTCTCGCAAAGTGAAAACTCGCAACGCGACCGCTGCAGCCAATGCAACATCTCGCACTTCTTCCAGTAAGTGCAGCACTATGCACCATTTGTCTGTTCATTTATTGCAGACTCTCAAAACATGATAGCAAGTCTAATATGGTTCTAATTTAAAGGAAGTAACTCCTCAAGAAGTGAATGTATTTTTTTGCATTTTCTGTCTCTCTGTCTGAAGTGGAACTTAGTTCAGCGAGTGAAGATGATCTGGATAGTGAAGATAGTGAGCAGGGTGGCAAAGGTCAAGCCTGCAGTCACTGTCTAACCACTAGTAAGTTTTTCACCTTTCTCCAACGTTGTATATAGCTTCTATATTGAGAAAGCTGTTTATACTTTATAATTTGCTGACCACATGCGTGTGTCCATCAACCATCATGCTCTTCTGAAAGTGACTTTATGCAGTACTTCGTTAGTCACCCTACACTGCATTCAACCTGCTTAGGTTTAACAGTTCTTGAAGTCAACTTGAGATACAAAATTGACCCTATTTCCGTAATGTAGATTCCTGGGCTTATGAAAATGTTTGTCCCACTTTTGACAATTCAGACAATTCCCGATGGATATAATCAAGTCTTCTCTTATTAAAGTAACAGCAGAATAATAGTACTAAACATGTTGCTGCTTGTCATTAAAGGGATAGTCAATCCAATAATTCAAATTCTGTTATTATTTACTTATGTTCTCCCAAATCTGTATTCATTTCTTTCTTTTGCTGAACACAAAATAAGATATTTTGAAGAATGTGGGTAACAAAAGTTGCTGGTCCACGTTGACATTGATAGTGGGGAAAAAAACACAATATGGAAGTCACTGGGGACACTTTAATATTAATAAAACAACAAAACACAAAGAGAAAAATCCCGCACTGCTCTCGACTGAAGAACTTCAATACAGTTGCTTTAATATCAATTAATGTATAATTTATACATTGAAGTAGATATAGTGTTTTATTTTTATATTTTTCATTCAGTTTCTTGAATGCTACTGCTAAATACACCTGTCCCTGAAAAATAATAAACCCCAATTAACTTTGACGTTAGCCTTTTAACTTTTTTGACTTCTGTATATATTTTGAATTTATTTGTGTCGTCTTTTTTCAATATGTCTCTCACAAATGTTTCCCTCAGGCTCCAAAGACTGGCATCATGGAGGGAGAGACAATGTCTTGCTGTGCTCTAGTTGCCACTCTCACTTCAGCAAGCATCGGCGCCTGCCACCTGTTCCTAAACCAGCAGATCCGCCCTACCTCTTCAAACCTGTCAAAGAAGAGGAAGAGGGAGTCAGACATGGGATGAAGACCCGTCGGAGCCGGGTGCCATCACATGTAGGTCTATCTTCCACATTAGTTGTGCTCAGGGTGATGTAAAAAGTAGTCATGCGTAGCCAAACCTTTAGACTGACGCTGAAGGACTGAAATCCATGAATGCTTTCATTGGCCAAGACCCATCCATGAGGCTATTTTTAAAGATTCTATGCTGTGAAATGATTAAATTATAATGTTTCACATTCTTTTGAGAATCCAGCGTTTATTTGATCCTGAGAAGTGTTTGTCTACGGCTTTCTTGTTTCGTGAGGGGGTTTGGCGCCACTATCTTTGATTCTGGGCAGAATGTTAAAGAACACACCACACTTCCCCCGTAATCCTGTATAATTAAACCAAGCCAATGAGGAGTTTTTCATAATTTCTGAGTGTTTCACCTTTTGTGTGCCGTATGTATCAGATGTTCAGCCAATGGTCTGTGGGCATGACGTCTGAGGCTGAGACTTTATAAAGAGTAGCTCGCTTATTTTAGTCTTACTGTGTCTCTACATGTAGATTTCATCTCTTCGAAGTGGGCGCAACAGACCAACCGGAAGTCCCGAGAGGGACATGTCTCCCACCCTCGAGGATGTGCGATCTAATGGACAGCCCCCCAGAGCCAGTTCCACTGCGATGGCAACCAGGGCTTCCAGCTCCGATATCAAGAATGGAGTGGCTGGGAAGACTAACAAGGTAGTGATAAAAAGGAACCCACTCTGTTTTAAGTTAGCAAAAAGTGCAAACCTGTGTGTTTATCTTTTTTTTTTTTTTGTGTTGTTTAACCTTTTCATTTTCAATTATTTTCTTATTTAACTTTAGAAGATAAAAGTAGAGGCATCTATAGAAAAGGGTGTGAAAAGACAGAGAGAGTCAGCAGCTCCGGATGCAGATGAGCCTGAAAGAAAAAACATGAAACGACCCAAGAATCATGTAAGGGAAACTCTGTTTTATCTCGTTAGTGGAGTATAAAATCTTAAGTATTAAAAACTTGGCTAAGTGATCATGCCATGCCATTTTTACATGGCAGATGATAAAACTGGTAGAAAAAAATCCATAGACTCCCACTGATGGAGGGACTGAGCCACTGTTAATAATGTCTATACCATATAGCGATGCCATGATGTCTAGTTTTTAAGCGTTGTTTCTCTAACCCAGGAGGGTCCTGATTCTCCATCAGAAGGTGAGGGTGAAGGCGAGAGCTCAGATAGCCGCAGTGCCAATGATGATGGCAGCAGCGACACTAAAGACATTGATCAGGACAACCGCAGTTCTTCCCCCAGTCTGGCAAGTCCCCTGCAGGCCAACGAAAGTGACTCGGACTCCCCAGCACCACCCCCTGCACCAGGCTCAACCCCACAAACCCAACCCCAGCAGCCTGCTGCTACACCCACAACACATGCCCCCTCTGAAACACCACCATCTCCTCAGCCCTCTTTGCCTGAATCCTCATCTGCCCCTTCACCTGGAGCTTCTACCGCCATCTCGAAGGCACCATCCCTAGAGGTTTCCCAGGAGGTTTTATCTCCAACCACTTTCAGAAGCGGTCCCAGGGGACCCGAAGCCCCCACCTCTTATTCAAACTCCTCGTCTCAGCAGGTGCAGTGTCCAGGGCAGGGGCAGTCATTTCCTGTGCCGCTCAATTATCAGCACAATTCAGGTCAGCTGCAGAATCCTTCATCCGGCGTGAATCCTCCATCAGGGTTTGCTTCCAGACCACTCCACCTTCAAAGAGAGAGCCCTCTTCCTCCTCTTCCCTCTACAGCAGCATCCCAAATCAAGCCCCCTCCGACCACTCCAATTCCACCTTCTCACAAGCCGCCCCCTCACCTTTCTGCACCTCCACCCCATTTCCTGCAGATCCATCCCAATTTGCCTCCACCTCCTGCTCTAAAGCCTCTTGCTTCCTTGCCCTCACAGCACTTGCCTTGTTCCCAGCCTCCTCCGTTGCACATAATTCCACAAAATCACCCCGCTCAACCTTCAGTTCTGACTCAGTCACAGTGCCAGCAGGTCAAAGGTCATTCCAGTGGTGCCCCTCCAACTGCATCGAGTTCTCAACCATTGCTCCCACAAAATCGTCCTGCTCCTGAGTCCACTGCTTCATTTCCTCTTTACACTTCTCCTGTCCCTGCCCATCAGCCTTCCACTTCCTCCTCAGCAAGCACTCCTGTTGGACAGGCTCATATTAAAGAGGAACCGATTGATGAGGAGGAAGAGTGTGATAGCCCACCTCCGCCTCGCAGGAGTCCCTCTCCAGTACCAACAGTGGTTGATATACCCAGTCATGCAAGTCAGTCAGCAAGGTATGTCGATCACATTTGTCGGTATTTTACATTTTTCATATTTATTAAATGAAAAATATGCAGATATTTATAAGTTTTCCCAATGTAGTAGTCTATTTTTTTATATTGCAAACAGATTTTGATAAAATTTATTTTAAATTTACTTATTTTTTTTCATTAAGGAATCTGAATTTCCTTTTGAAAACATTTCAAAATGCCATTCACTAAGATGAAACATTTATTATAATAACTGTGCATACATAGCACATTTTCAGCATACATAGTAAATTCTGTTTTGTCAACTGCAGATTCATCAAACACCTCAGCCGAGGTTACAACTCTTGCTCTCGCACAGACCTGTACTTCACCCCACTGGCCTCCTCAAAACTGGCCAAAAAACGAGAGGAAGCTGCTGAAAGATCTAGAAGAGAAGCAGAGCTGAGCGCTCGACAGGGACGGGAAAGAGAAAGAGAAAGAGAGCGTGAGAGGGAGAGAGAAAGAGAGCGGGAGCGAGAAAGGGAGAGAGACTCTGATAAAGCCTCTGTAAGTATACAGTGTGTGGTGTTTACTTTTGAATTTGACATATTTCACTCTTTAAAAAAAGGAAACTATGGTTTACTTAAACCATTTCTAGCAACATTTGTTATGGCAGTTTCCCCTCAAAGTATTCTTACTGTAATGTAAAAAATGTCATGCTAAGTACTGTAATCCAAAAAAAAAATTATATTAGTATTTATACATCATTATAGTATTTTTTTTACTATTAAGATAATGTTTTTTATTGAATTTATATATAAATAAAAGAATGAATGTACTATTAATTTAAAAACTTTGCAAAAAAGAATAACTACTTTTTGTGGTTTTGCTTTTGTGGTGAAATATGTCTTCAACATGCTTTTATAAGACTGCTCCTTTTTCAAAAATGTATTTAATATAGTTTGCCAGTCACAGATCTGCTTTCTCTCTAAAATCACTTTTTACTAATTTTGATAAAGAATCTCGCTTTAAAGAAGGTTATAATATAACATCTTTTTTTGTTTTTTCTTTTTTCACATAGCGTGCGTCAAGCTCATCACACGATGGCCGAATAGGTGAACACCTGCTTGCTGCCCATGTGCAACCAGGCCGTCCATCATTCGAACCTCCAACCACTGTGGCTGCAGTCCCACCATATCTCGGCCCTGACACTCCAGCCCTCCGCACACTCAGCGAGTACGCCCGCCCCCACGTCATGTCACCCAGCAACCGCAACCATCCTTTCTTCATGCCGCTTGGGCCAGGTGAGCACCTTCTGGCTTATCACATGCCAGGGCTGTACGCAGCAGACCCAGCCCTTCGAGAGCGAGAGCTTCGTGAGCTTCGAGAGAGAGAGATCCGAGAAAGAATGAAGCCTGGATTTGAGATAAAACCGCCAGAGCTTGAGAACCCACTTCATCCGTCGGCAAATCACATGGAGCATTTTGCCCGCCATGGTGCCCTGCCTCTGCCTCATGTGGCTGGGCCTCACCCCTTCGCTCAGTTCCACCCAGCCATGGACCGCAGCATAGCGGCACCCCCTCGGCCAGAAATCAGCTATGCTGAGCGTTTGACAGCTGAACGGCTTCATGCTGAAAGGATGGCCTCTGTTGCTGCTGGTGACCCTGTTGCACGGCTACAGATGCTCAACGTTACACCACACCACCACCAGCACTCACATATACACTCCCATCTTCATCTGCACCAACAGGACCTTCTCAACCAAGGTGAGAACTTATTTAGATCACATTTTTTTCAAGAAAGTAAATGGAAATATCAATGTATTTGTCTTTTAGCCCAAGGGCCTCATCCTCTGGTGGACCCATTGGCTGCTGGCCCCCCTCTGGCACGATTCCCCTACCCACCTGGAGCCATCTCCAACCCCCTACTCAGTGAGTTACCCAATGAGCATGAAATGCTCCGCCACCCTCTGTTTGGTGAGTCACCAAATAGACTCCCTGTTTCACTTTTAGGATAAAAGAAAGTTCAGAGTTAATTCTGAATGATTAACATTTTTCCACTCATATAGCCAGGTCCAAATGTAACCCATGTCCACTGCTGAGAAGAACCGAAACACCCTCCCCTTTAATTAGCCATATCTCCGTTAGTTGCATGCTTCTTTATTAATTATGAAGCTTTCAGCAGCCAGTAAGAATGGAGTACTCTCAGCTCCTTTTTTAAACCATGTTTAAATCCATTCTGTGGAATGAATATGTAAGATTAAGATTTAATGTATTTATTATATTTATATTTTAGTCAGTGAGATGTTTTTGAAAGTCTCTCAAGATCAGAAAACTGCATTTATTAGAGAAAAAAAATATTTTGTTTGAAATAAAATGTTTTCTATGTTTTAAAAATGTCATTTATTTCTGTGAAGGCAAAGCTGAATTTTCAGCAGCCATTACTCCAGTCACTTTATTCTTCAGAAATCATCCCAATATGCTTATAGTTTCTGCTCAAGAAACATTCCTTATCATTATCACTGTTGAAAACTGTATCTTAATATTTTTGTGTTAACTGCGTAATTGTTTTTCCCAGGGTTCTTTGATGAATAGAAACATCAAAAGAACAGCATTTATTTGCATTTTAAGTATTTTGTAATGTTATAAATGTTTTACTGTCACCTTGATGACTTTAATTTAATTTAAAAGTAATGAATACAAAAAAAAACTGACCCCAAAATGTTTAACTGTATATTAAATTAAATTAAATTAAATGCATGTATAAAGCAGAAACTTTTATCAAAAGCGACTTAGAGTGCATTCAGGCTAACATTTTTTTTTTACCTAACATGTGTTCCCTGGGAATCAAACCTACAACCTTTTGCGCTGCTAACACAATGCTCTACCACTGAGCCACAGGAACATATAATATAATATTAATGCAATTTAATATAATTTAATATTTATACAAACATATCCTGCTCCAAATCAGTATAATAAATGTCTATATAGTCTGTCTGCGCCAGTATTTTGCTGCTGATAATAATCAGTTGTGACTTTCATTATTCAAAGAGCCAAAATGGCTGAAATTTACATCCCTAATGTAATGCAATAATGTTTGTAAACCTGTTGTTGCTTTATTGTTACTTCACAAGACTATCCAGCATCTACATAAACATTACAGTACCACGGTAGGAAATAGTTCTCTACTATTTGAGGGAAAAGTAACCAAAATAAGACATTATTTGACTTTCTTTAATAGGAACACCATTCCCCAGAGAGTTACCAGGACCCCTGGCTCCGATGTCAGCTGCGCATCAGTTGCAGGCAATGCAGGCACAGTCAGCAGAGCTGCAGAGGCTGGCCCTGGAGCAGCAGTGGCTACATGGACATGCACACTTACATAGTGCTCCTCTCCCCAGCCAAGAAGACTACTACAGGTGAACCACATTAACATTCTGTTCTAGAGTGCATGAGTAAATAAGCCTATAGCAAGATCTTTTGATTAAAGATTCCAAAGATTTTTTTCTTTGAAGTAGCGTGCCCATAAACCAGATAAGCTGTGTTTACTGTGAAATTTGTCACCCCACAGTACACTGAATTTAAAAAAAATGTATTACCTGTTTACTCGGATTCTTAAGTGAAAACATTTTGTTCTGTTGTCTATTTGACAGCCGTCTGAGGAAAGAGGGAGACAAGCAGTCCTGAAATGAACAAATCCTCTACTGTGGATTACAGAGTGATTCTGTGTTAAGGGTATCAGGGCTTTTATTTCAGAAAATCCAGTGTGGGTTTATCCCTGTTTTGGCACTTATAAACGGTTGACCGAATCATTTGTGCTGTATGAAATAACTAGCCTTTTGGAGCACAGTGAATTTGCTTTCCTTGCATGAACACTATTTAGAAATTTCTGTAATTTAGAAGTTTCTGTAAGAAATTAAATTCCCACGTAATATTGTTATTGTGCTGAAAGCACAGTACTGTAGATTTACTAAGTATTTGAAAAGTGCTGTCCAATATCCAGAGTTTATCACAATTTAGTGTCAATGTTTTGCTGAAACATTGGTTTTAAGATTGTAAATATGTTTGAAATAATATATTAACTGTTGAAATGTAAAAGTTGCAATGATAGATTTGGATACAAAAACTTCAGATGATCTGTGTGCAAGAAGTGCATGCTTTCCATTCTCTATCCTTCCCTTTCTATGTCAGCCTCTTCATCTATACCTCAGTGAGCTCATCGTTATACAGTAAAGCCTACCTGTAGTAAACTCCACAACACCTTATTTTATTGAGCAATTTAACTTTTTTTGATTTTAATAATGTAGACCAAATCTAGGCTGAGTATTAGCATTATGATTGTAATGTTGATCCTTCCCTGTCTGGAAACAGAGCTTCTCCAGCTCTGCAGAACAGCCGCTTCACTGCCATGGACAGACATATGATGCTGTGGAAGACTGATCAGGCCAACAGTCACCTGCTTGAAGTGTTTACAGGCATGCTTAAGGACACAATCTGATAGAGGAGGTCAGTTTCTGGGCCCTCCCTACTTGGCACAGAAGTTTAGGAAGTTCATTTATGGAGAGGTACTGTACCTGCAGTTAGCAATAAAATGCATATGGTATATTTAATGGTATCATCAATACCAGCTTTAATTAAACAACCAGGCTACTGTTTAGTAAGTTACATTTTCATAGGCAGGCTGGTTGGGAAAGAGCACAGCATTTTCACAATAAGATGAAATTCATTATACAATACAAGTGTATTGTTGTGCACTACTATTAATTGGTAAAATAATAGAAATCGTGAAATGTAGTGCCATTGTTTTGTATGTGTTGAACCAGACAGTTGATGAGTGTTATCTGTTAATGCCGTTATTGTGGAAATTTGATGGGTCCCTTTTTCCAAAACTGCCAAAAAGTCATTATTTTCTTTGAATTAGTACAAAACATTTGTACTAGCATTATATAAAGTATATGGATATTTTTAATGGGAAATATATTCAAATTTTTAATATCCATGTCTTTATGTATATTTGTCTGTACATGCACAGTGTTGTCTGATTGCAATTACCTTATAGTTGGACATTTCAAAGATGAATGCATGATTACAAACAGCTCAAATAATTTTTGCTCTTCTTTTAACATGTCATATGAACATAGTCAACTCGGCTCTTTTCATTTTTTCATCAGTACATTTTCTTTTAGTAATAAATTCATTCGTTTTTTTTTTGTAAGCATATTTTCTTGAGGCTGTTTCATATACACTTAATACACTGACATCAGTCTTTGCTTATGTGTGATCGAAATATTTGACACTCAGAATCAGTCATATTTTTCTGGCACTTTCTGATACCTCCTTAACTTCCAACTATATTTTATGTGCAAATTTATATTCTTCATGAAATGTGCTCAAATCTGATTCTTCACTGAAAAACTATATTAATTATTATTATCAAAAATGTTTTTTAAAGCTTTGGCTGCATGATGTTTTCACATTTAATAGATGCATCTAGAGTGATGATCATAGAAATGTTTTTTATATGTACACTGCAAAACGGTTTACTTGTTAGTTACATAAATATGTATAGCACAGCTTGAGTCCTGAATATAACTGACGCAAAACTTAACAGTTTTTTTTTTTTGGTCCATATCAAAATAATATTTAAAGCAATATATGTCTTCTAACTGAACAAGTGTTTGTATGGAAAACAACAACTAATGTTTCCTCCTTTGCTTTGTATGCTTTTCTTTAACAAAATTGTCCTTTGATAAGTTATTTATTGATTGAACACCTATTTTGTAACATGAATATGTTAAACATGAAAATATCAGACTGTTAGTAAATATGGAATACAATCTAATATGTGTATTTACTAAAGTGTTTGTTGTGGATTTGTGCAAAATGAACCCTTTTCCTGTACACTGGCCCCTTGTGAGAAATCCTCAGAAAGCTCTAATATTAGATTTTTATGGTTCATCCTTCTTTTACTTATCGCCGCAAGTACTGGATGGCAGAGATCACACTCATGTTTGCCAGAAGAGCTGAAAAATAATAGAGGGAAAAACGATCATGTTAATTTTGTGTGCTCATATTATCTGAATAAATTGCCTAATTTAATATGTAACAGTCTGGTCTTTGTGTCTTATTGCAGAAATACATGACGTTCTTACCTGCTTTCACATGTCGTTAGATTGTGGGTTGCTTGACATCAATACCCAAGACGCAAAAGCAATGCAAACAAGGCACATGTCTGCTTGCTTTAATAAAAAAGTAAGCAATCTCTATCTGTAAGCAAAATTTTTCAGTGTTAGACTTGACATTTTCATATCTATTTCATCTATTTGGTCTCAAAAATGCCCTTAAGATTGTACCTGTGTTTGCAAAAGTTGCCCCAACATGTATATGATGTGCTGTCATTTGTCCAAGGGCCTGGTTTTCTAGGAAAAGCTCTGGAAGCTTTGGATGTGCTAGACCTTGATGACGTTCTTGTTCTATAACCATAGACTGTGTCAGCTGACTTGGGAAAACACCCAGAGGTGGCCATTCTATACCAACTCCTTCCCATTAGAAGTTTTCTCCAGGTGGTTCTCCAGCTAGTGAAAGCTGGACTTTTTCAGAAGGGCTCGTACACCTCATAACTCAGACTGGGGCGTTCTTCACAATCTGACTCTATCACCTCTTCTACCTCTGGAAATTGTAGGTCTTTAATTATTGAGTGAGAAGAGGAATAGATAGGTACCAATGTTTTCTCACTCTTTGTTGAAACTTGAATGAGAAAATTCCCAACCTCAAAATCTGAGCTGAAGTCATCATAATTCTCAGCCACAGATGAGCTCTGTGAAAAACAAAGCCAAGTTTTACTTTCTGGGATCCAAGTCTGGTTTTGGTCTGCTTTGATGTCAGTTCCCAAGATTTCGAAGAAAGACAGCAGACACTGATCGTCTAGAATATCAGTATTCGAAAAAAAAAATGGGCTGTTGTTGTTTTAGCTTTTAAAAATACATCCTGCATTTCTGCTTCTGTCTCTGAATACAAATATAGCGAGGGATCACTCTCAGGGCACAGCTTCACCATCTCATCTATGCCAGACTCAAGAAAACTTTGGGTTTGCTCTTTGTCTTCAAGGGTTTCAGGGCTAGGGTTTGCACTTGCATGAAGAGGTTGTACAAACCCATCATTGAAATCAAAATAAGTTGAGAATTCACAGCTCGATCGGTCTGGTTTAGAGTAATTTGAATGTGTTAAATAGTCTGAATCCGTTTCGTCGTCTACCGGGCCAATCTTCTAAACTACCATCTTTAGGTTCCACATCATCCCTATCTGGAAGATGAGCATCGACAGTGACCACAGGGCTGCCTTCTTCTGGAATTATGCTTTCTGTTAATAGAGACCTGTTATTGGCATAGAATTGGCTATTCTAAGCTGCAAAGTATAATTTATTGTCAGGTTTATAACCAAATATGGGTCGAGTTGGACCAGAAGTCTTGGCACTGTTATTGGAGGATTGTGTCTCTTGGGAGGATTCTTCTCTATTATAAGTCTGTCTTAAGGGCTCTTGCGATTCTGTTTTTTCTTCTTCAGTATCTAAAGGAGCAGAGGGTTTAGAGGCACCCAGAATAAATCTGGGACTTTCCAACCCTGAGTCATTATTAAAGTGGCTCAAATTATCAGATGAATGTTGACATTCACAGCTAATATCTACTATGAATTTGTCATATTTATCACACACAGTGCTTTCCTGATCCCAGGCAAAGGGTCACTGAGAAGTGCCATCTGTTTGGGGGTTAAAAGTGAATTTAGGGAGTCGGCAGGATTTCTTTCTAATTTAACGTCTGGCATTTATGAAATGCTTTCCTTTTTTAGAATAATAGGAAAACTTGTTTTCCCCCCTTCATCCTCAGACAATCCAGTGGGCAAAATACATTTTACATCTTAAATATGAAGTACCTTTAGAATATTGGGTGAGTCAGGAGAAAAATGTTCTTGTTTTGTCCTGTGCTGTTTGTATCTCAGTAATTTCTTTATCTGGTTCTGTAGAGCACTTCATCACTCTGCTATTCTGTCTAAAGTGATAAGAAAGTGTTTTTTATTTTCCGTCTTTTTTGGGGGGGGACTGATTTGGGATCCTTTACTCTCAGGCGGACTGGGCTGTCATTTACAGTCACAAACCAACGTTCCTTCTCTTTTTTGGCAACTGGTGAACAGTCCGCCACCTCAGTTAATGTTTCTTTACCATCCTTTCTCTTTTCATGCTTTATATCTTCTAAAGACATTTCTCCTAATTTTTGTAAGTTTAACTTCTCAGTCAGGTTGCTGTCTTTATTAGCTTTGTTGTGACATTCACATGTAGCCCATGGTTCATTTGCTCCAGAATCGGACATCTGCTCAGCGGACCTGAACTCTGAGTTCTTAGGTTTATGTTCTAATTTAAATTCTCTTATTTGTTGTTGCTTTTGTCCTTCTTTTTCACAGAGTTGATCAGGGCTGGTCTGGCTTGAAAGAGAGGACAAGTGGACAGAGGTTTTGTCGTCATCAGTGTCACTGAAGCCAGACTCGTCTAAGGCTGCAAGCTTGGCCTGCTGAACAGAACATTCCTTAGTGTCCGTACAGAAACAGTCCCAGTCCTGCTCTGCTATCAGCACACTGTGGTCTAAGTCATCCATTGCAGTTGAGTGCAAAAGGTTTTTTATGACATCTGAAAAATAAAAAATAAAATACAATTATAATGTTCTTTTTTTTTTTTTAACTAAAATATATACACTACCATTCCAAAGTTTGGGAAAATATTCATTTTTGAAAGTATTCTTTCAAAAATGAAACTAATAAAAACAATTCACTGACCCCAAACTTTTAAAGAGTAAAGTATTTTATTCAGCTGATCAGTATAAATCAATAAAGTATATATATATGTATGTAAAAATCATCATTCATGCAAACTTTTGAGCAGCAAGGGTTTGAATTCAAAGGCATCAAACGATTACAGTAGAAAAAAAATATTGGACATCCATAAATAATTTAGGAAAAAGTATTGTGTGAAAACAGAAACTATACTTTAAATGTGGTATTTTTAATGCCTTTGCATGTAAACCTAATTTAATATTCTTGGCTGTCTGTGAAAAGTTAACATAAATGACAGATAATAACATTATCACTAATATGAGATTTTATTATGGTTGTGAGAATTTTTATTTTTAGTTACAAAAAAAAAAGGTCAAACTCAGCTGAAAGATCTATATTAATCTGCTAAATAAAACTGTTTTAGAAAAGTTTTTTAAGTGTGATTAGTTAATGAATATCGAACATTTTTGACTAGGCCAATCAAATGCAAAAGATGAAAACCCAAACTCCTTTTCAACAAATTCAAATTCAATGAGAAATATCCTTAAAAAATACAGTAATATGCTTAGACTGTCTCCAAAGCTCCTGTGAGGATGATCTTGGCCTGACTGTCACCTGACTCCACAGCAGACTGTACCGAGAGTATTCACAACAACTCACTGCAAGGTGATTTGTGGATTGAAAGATCTCCGTGAGAGGAAATAGTCTCATGAGAGTTCCATAAAACACATCAGCATGATGTGCTGTTTGGGTGACTTGCCTTTTACAAATGTGACCCTGGACCACAAAACCAATTTTTCAAAAATTTGTCAATTTTTTGAAATTGAGATTTATACATCATCTGAAGCTTTCAATTGATATGGTTTGTTAGGATAGGAAATTATTTGGCCGAGATAAAGATATTAGAAAATGTGGAATCTGAGGGTGCAAAAAAGTCAAAATACTGAGGAAAATCACCTTAGAAATTGTCCAAATTCATTCTTAGCAATGCATATTACATATTACTAATCAAAAATTAAGTTTTGATGTATTTACGGTATTACATTTAAAAGATATTTTCATGGAACATAATCTTTACTTAATATCCTAATGATTTTGGCATAAAAGAAAAATATATTTTCAATAATTTTGACCCATACAATGTTTTTTTAGGGTGTTGCCGAAAATATATCCCAGCGACTAAAGACTGGTTTTGTGATCCAGGGTCACAAATATTTTACTTTGTCCAGTTGCTTAGAAATGACCTAGATGTGTCTCTTGATGGCAAGAATAACGATCCTGATTTTACAATCTTTAATGAGAAATGGTCTTATCTCATCTAGCTTGTGGTGGGTTTTCTTACAAACACACGTGGATGTGCATTTAGCATACAGGAAATGCATTCAGCTATACTCTGTTTTTTATTTATTTCCCAGGAGCATCAAAACTGTTGTGAAATTATTATTTGATCCAGCCATTGTCTTAATACACAAACTGAGTGTTGTTTGATTATTTAATATTAATGATGCCCTGTGCATGATGTCCTTTTATACTGAGTACATGGTTAAGTGGCTCATTTTGATACAGCAGCACTAGTACACACAGCATAGGCCAATGGAAAATAGTTCCAATCCAAAAACTCCTCTTTGGAGTTCCACAAAGTTCTAGCTCCACAGAATCTGCATAGTCAAATTTCTTCTCAACATCTCATCTCTTATATATTTTTCCTACCTTCAGTTGTCAGTTATGCTTTCAAAACACTTCAATGTTGATCCGACGCTGCCATGGCAGGCCTTCCAAAACCCCAATGCCCTTGCGATGGGAGAGAGGGGCCCTGCGTCCAGGTCTGTTATAAATAGAGATATGTGTCTGATCACATGGATCATGTGTGTGTGTGTGTGTGTCCTGCATTCTGAGAGGGCCATTCCGTTTCACATTTATAAATAGGGTTTCTCCGGGGAGATGGTACGAATCTGTCACTGATCAGCTAAGCTGCTATTCAGTAAAGGGTTAAATCCTAAAACAACATGCTGGATGGAAAATCTTTTGCTTTTATGGTTTAACAGAAGTAAAAGGATCAATAGCCACTTATCTGTGGTAATAAAAGTCTGACAGTGTTATATAGTGTCATGAAGTATTACTGTAAATATGATAAAATCATATTATATTTAGTTAAAAGAGACGTTTACCAAAAACAGTGGATAAATGGCCAATAATTAATCTGCAATAAGTTAATTTAGTTAATAAGTTCATTTAGTGGTGAAAATAATAGAATAGATATAGTGTGACACATTGAATAAAAAGAAATGCAAATGTTTTATATTTTACAAAATATATTTTCATAATACAATCATTTAAAAAACTCATTAGTTAATATGCATGGTTAATTAATAATAATAACGATAATAATAATTTTGCAAATAAGCATACAATAATAATAATAACAATAAGAATAATAATAAATTTCAGGCGTATCATTTTACAGAATGTGCAAAGAGCATTTAAGGGGTTCCAGCCAAAGCAAGCAGGATCTTATTAAAAAGTGTCAATTATAAAAACTCTTTTACCCTAGTGTTTATTTTGTTTATTTGTTTTAGACACAGATAATTTTATATATTTACAGTGGCATTTAGGAAGTATGTGATATGGAAAGGAAAGTTCATGGTAATGACAAAACAAATATTGAGTTTAAAGGAGAAAGTAGCACTTTAAGCATGGTTTCCTGTCATATGAAGCTGTAAAGGTTGTGGCTGCGTTTTCAGCTTATCAGCCATGTTTTTAGACCGATGCCAATCCAACCTGAATGTCATTTGTTATTCATGAACTTCAAACTGTTTTTGGGTTTGGATAAAAGCTTCTTGTGTCCACCTGTGTGTCTTATGTACCCACTGTGGGTCTGGGAGTAGTGAGCGTAGCTGGAATACCTGAAGATTCTCTGAAGCATTCTGACATGGAGTTTGAGATGATAAAGCACTGGAGAGGCCACAATATAACAAAGAAGATGACAAGAAGCATTATGATGAAAAGCACAAGCCTCTTCCAGTTCCCATAAAAACCCAGGAATCGCAGCAGCTTGTGTCCACATCCCTCTCTTGTCTCCTCTCTCCTCGGTGTCTCCTCTGATTTATGCTCACCAATGTCAATGCAGACGCAGTTGGGGATCATTGGGTTTGAGTAGCACAGCCTCTTTCCATCTAGGAAAACGTTCTCCAGGTGTTGCTGGTCGCCAGGAAGTTGACCCAACACTACCTGGCTAGTGGCTAGATCTGGTGTACCATGCTCAGGCACGGATGTTGGCTGCCGACAAAGAGGGCAGGTGATCTGGGTACCTTCCTGCTCTGGTGAAATAGCCACAAAGCGAGACAGACATTCCAGACAGAAGGTATGGGTACATTCAAGAAGCTTTGGTGTCTTGAAGGTGTTGTCATATGCGCAAAAACAGATTGAACACTCTGGACCGGCATCCCAGGCATTGTCCTGATTATCACCGGAGGCCACTTGTGTCATGTGTTGGTGCCGTATTGAATTGGTACGTGATGCTGTGGATACTTCAGGTTCCTCCATCCTGTTGTGTGATCAGAAGAAAATCTGAAATGCAAAATTATATTTAAAAAAAGTTAGTCAGTGGCACAATGATTACTAAAAAAAGATACATATGCTCTTCTCCTACACTAAAAAAAAAAAAAAAAAACCTTGCTAGTTAATGAAAAAAAGAAAAACTGAATTTATATTTTAAACATACTTCAATAATTTTTGTTTCATTTAAAACATTTTTTTTAAAGTGAATCCATTTATGAGTTAAAGTATGGCAATATATGATTAAAAAAACTCAAAATATATAATATATAACAACAAATATAAATGCTGATGCACTGCTAAATATATATAACTGAATTAAAATCTTAATGCTAAACTTTTCTGTAAATCTTTTGATATTTTATTGGAACGCTTACTATGCAATGTAACTGAATGAATAGTAAAAGAGTAGGATCCTTTTTGAATTGTATAATCCCAAATGGTTAAATGGTAAACTAGCAGTATCTGACATCAAATGACTACCACATGTAAATGTGATTGCTGTGAGCATCACTCAGTGCTGTATTTGATACATGTATATGGAAGTGATGCTGAGACAAAACATATGCAAATATCTAAAAAGCAATCATGAAAGGAATATATATTGCATACTATTTCATACAAGGACTGCCATGGTGCATATCATCTTAAATTTTAATCAGCATCACATATACATGTTCATAATTTTTACATTTATTGTACTGTGACTAAACAGGAGTACACAAAAAAAAATTGCTGATCAAAGACAACTGTTTTTAATTATTTTATTCTTTTTAAATTATGTATGTAATTTTATGTATCTATTTATTTATTTTTAATGTTTGTTGGGGCAGTGTAAACCAAAAAAAAACAAAAACAAAGGATTACCTTATTACCTTAAAAGTGCAAGACGATATTCTTCTTTTATCTCATAGATGCTTGCTTCTTCTTCTTGTAGATGGCTCCAGCAATGGCTGAAAGGTTTGAAAAGTTCCCCAGACAATTATTTAAATGCCTGACTTTCTCCAGACCTGTCTGTCCTGCTCTTCTGAACTCTGAATGAAACTTCTGAGCTGTGACTCAAGTGAGCATAAATCATTACCTTGTTCTCCCTCTCTCTCTCTCTCTGATCCTCAACCACTCCTTCACACATACACTGTCTGATACACGTACATGTGCCAACTATGGAAAAGCAGGAGTGGTGACAAAGAGAAGGAAGTAGGAACTGATTTCCCGATAGTATTAGGTTACAGTATTAGGTTGTCATTGAATACCTTAGTTAACATAAGAATGACAAAGCATAGCAAGTGACTAAGCTTTAACACAACTTATAAAGCACATTCATTTCAAGCATTGTGAATTATTAAGATTTGAATAGTATCAGCTGGAGAGACACATAAACTGAATATTTTGTATAAGATATAAATGCGTTTGTTTTTAAAGTGGTACTTTACCCCAAAAATGAAAATTCTGTCATTGTTTAAGCAGCCTAAAGTTGTTCCAAAGTTGTACGAGTGTCATTCCTCTGTTAATATATTTTTAAGAGTGATGGTAAACAAACAGTTGACAACAGCCACTGACTTCCAAAGAATGAGAAAAAAAAAAAAAAAAATAATAAATAAATATATATATATATCAATCAATCAATGGCTGCTGTCAACTGTTTGGTTCTTAAAAATATATTCTTTTGTGTTCAATAAAAGAAAAAAACTCGTACAGGTTTGGATTATCTTCTGTTAGTAAATGATCACATTAGTTTCACTTTTGGGTAAACTATCCCTTTACATAAATAGAATCTTCTAAAAAAAAAAAAAATTGTGTTGATAAACTATAACATTCTGCATGTTTATTATTATTCATCTGGTTTCACAAAAACAATGCTTACGGGAAATTATAAGATAAGGTTATGTTATTCACATTACACACATAATAAAACCATAATAAGAAATTGATCATAAATTCAAACCATTTTCAAAGTCACATGATGTTTGAATATATAACCACTTTCTCTCACCTGGAGATAAGCAGCCAGGTATAAGGAAAATGGTTGGGATGTGTTTATATGTGCAACAAAAGTCAGTTTTTTTTTTTTTTTTTTCTCACTGAGGGTGTATGCCCAGTGACTCGTGTTTTCAGTATAGTGTGCCAACTACTGTTGTGACTTCACTTGTACTGAATGCTTTAAACAATCCCTTATAAATGTGTATATTTGCAATTGTATTAAATAGTGAGACATGATAAAAAAATCACAAAGGATTGAGGTAATGGAAATACAGTCATGTCGTACTTGCTCCATTCTGATCTACTGTCTTATAAGGAAGTGCTTATAATATTTTAGGTAAATGGGATCAAAGTCCCTCCATCTGTTTACCAAAGACTGACGCAAACTGGTGACTGGTGACATTCACAGGAGCGGTTTCCTGAGCACAAGGATAGTTAAGTTTGATTATGTTAAACTCCAACATAATATTTGACCATTTTAATAACTGTTCTACAGATGACAAAGCAATGATGCAACTACAGCAATTAAAATGCTAAAGAGTTTCATAACCAACACTCCAAACCACTTATAAATGATATTTTATGATACAAAGTTTTTATTTTTATTTTTTAAATACAAGTCAATGGTGTCTCATAAATCAAAATATTTTTTATTTCTGTAAACACTGAAATCTTCATCAAATATAATTCAATATGTGATTAATACTCAGTCAGGACATCAACATACAAAAAAAAATTCATAATCAACACCCATCGAAATGTAATTCATATACAAAATATATTGACATGCTTTCCAGTTGCTGCACAACAGCCAATAAAATGACATGAGAAAGAAGTTGAATTTAAACCAGTATCACAGATGTATCCCCATGAAACCACATCATTTACCTCCACCTAAAGTAAACAATCCTTGCTTTCCGTTAATCCAGCATACTAAAGATTTTAAACTTTACAATAAAAATGTTCAAATAAATACTCTTCCCAAAATGAAATAGAAAAGGTGTAGAAAAACCATAATAATACTTTAAATAAACAGAACCATTATTACAAATGAGAAAACCTAAAAACTACACTGAAAATCATCAAAATATATATAGGCATGGGGGATGATATGGCATTTTAAAGGCCGCTATTTGCAAAAACATCTACAAAATAAAGTAAAACAAAGGTAACGGACTTCTCCCGTCTCCTTATATAGAAATACCAGTGTATTACTCCTTTTATAACACTACAGTGATATCAAGCATTTTGTTTTGTCCAACCAAGAATCAAGATAAATTTAATAAAGTTCTTTCAGAATTTGACATTCTAATTTTGTGTAAAATTTCCAAAATCAAAAATGTTGACTGTAGGTCTTCATTCATTAACACGATCACTTAATGGCACTTTGTCTTGTACAATGGAAAGATGGGATAAATAGTTCTGTGTTTGGCAACAATTCCTTGCTTGTATATAGTGTATTTATAGCAAGTTCACAACTTTAAGGCCTAGCAAATATTAATTTATCATTATTTATCTTAAATGGAGTTTTAGAGCATGGATTTACAGCAACCAATGTATTCACAATAGTTATGGCTCTCACATACTGAGAGTTGTGTGAAATTATTCCAAAGATTCCTGAAGAGAAAAGACAAGAGATACCTTGGTCTCTGGGATTTCTAACACAAAAAGAGCAGCACTGAGGATGTAGTAGACTCTACTCATGATGAGATTAGTTACTCCTGTGGGTTAAATGGAGTCAATATGGATCTGAAGACCTTTATGTTTATGTTCTAAAATGCCCCAACTGGAGGTGTGCTGTTTTCTGTTAATTCTATGTCATTTTATAAATAAGAACTTAGGGTGGGAGTTCTTTCAATACTAGGGTATTTTATACGGCATTAATATGTGCTAATGGAATTTGTGGAGATGGTCCAGGATTCATAGAAAATATATTTGTGTATACAGGTAAAAAACAAAGATTTCAACTGAATAGTAAATATGCGAATGTCTTCTTTTTTTTACTTGAAGTGGGAGGAGCTGGTAGTGTGCAAACATGACTAACTCCGGAAGTCCTGTTTTGGATCCTAGTTACAATGTCACAAGATTCAAAAGTACAATATCACACAAAAATACTGCTAACAAATATAAATATTACAAAATTCTTTCAAGAACAACTTACTAGACTTAATTACAGCTCAACAATCAAAAATACTCTAGTAGTGCAACACCTGGTCTCTTAAAAAAAAAAAAAGGGGAACAATGCATTGTGTGAAAAATATATAAATAGAAATAAATAATTTGCTTCAGTGAAAAGAAAAGAAATTAAAAAAGATAAATCCTACATCAAGACATGTCACTTCTTCATGTAGCCAACAAAGAAAAGGTTTCACAAAAAAGGCGATCCTATAAGAAAACAGTGCTTTGGGACAGACCCATGTTTTAAAAGGGTCCTCATAGCTGGCCCATGAAGGCTGGTCACACATTGTATACCTTGGTTACTGCTCCCGTCACCACAGTAGCACTGCTGGATGCTGATGATGGCCTCTCCCTCCTAACATATCTTGGCTTGCGGACTGTAGATGATTTAACAAATAAATCAATAAATTATATTATATATGAATGAATGAATGAATGAATGAGATATATATTTTCCTAAAAATTTTTATCAAACAGATATTCTCAATAGAGGTTTTGAAATGTAGCACATTAGGAATTATGACGCACCACCAATTTAAACAACTAAATTCAAAATACAGATTATGTAGTTCAAATTTCTCCTACCTGAAGATGTAGTTTCTGGAATCATGACAGCCTTAGAGGAAAAATTAACAAGTTAATACTTTGGTATCCACACAATGTTGTGTTTGTTCATAGAACAAAAAAGTATTTAGACAAAAACAAAAAAGGAAATTGATTATGGATATCTTACCCTCTCACTTGGTTGGAATATAAAATCTGATAAAAGAAAATTACATAATTTCACAATCCCCCCATAACTAATTTTGAATTAAAACACCACCAATAATAATAACAACAACAATAATTAATATATACATACATAAAATATTCAACACAGTTGGGTAAACAAAGTTAACCAAAGCTTTAACCGATTACATATTTAAGGCTTTTAAGACTTTTTTTTTTTACCCTTGTTGCGGCTGTAGAAGACACCAGGGAGGCGGTTGGAACGCTTCAGGTAAAAGAAAGATGCAACCGAGAGGATGAGACACAGGCTGATCAGAAGAGTTCCTAGAAGGACAGAAGCTGCTACACCTGGACCACCTGCCATTACAGACACAACGCACAAAAGATGAGATTACGGAGTGCAATTCAATAGAGAAAAAAAGGTTTTAAAGGTGCCCACATAACTATTATTATGGTAGTAACTTACCAATCACTGAGAATAAAGGTACTAGAATATGACTAGTCCTTGCTAGAGGGAGAATTAAAAACAAACAATGAAATTAATAAAAAGATTTTAAGAAAACTAAATACATCAAAAACAACGCATATAATGTTGCAAGGAATAATTCACCAAAAAAAAAAAAAAAAAAAAAAACCTTTGCTGAAAATGTACTTAAAATAGCTCTACATCCAGTAAAAAAAACCATACTGTTTTCCTCTCATATCAATATCTACCAACATATTTGTTCAGAACTGGACTTTTTTTGTGGATTTTTGTGATGTTTTCATCAGCTGTTTATATCAACTCATATATTGCAGAAGATCCATTGGTGAGCAAGTGCTGTAATGCTAAATTTCTGCAAATCTGTTCTGCTGAAGAAACAAGCTCATTTACATCTTGAATGGCCTGTGGGAGATTACATTTTTTGGTGAACTATTCCTCAAACAAAAAAAACAAAAAAAAAAAAAAAATCAACCAACTCCCAAATTGCAGCTTAAACATTTCAATAAAGCATGATAGAGGAATGGTGCATGCATGTGCACAAAGTGTGTTTACTTATTAAAATACATTATAAGCAATCTTTCAGACTGTACAGATGCTAATTAATGAACATGTCACAGCACTCACTATTGTTCAGTAAAGATGAATTCCCCTGCTCTGTTGAATTGCAGGAAACACAAAAAGTTGTACTGTTCTCCTGAACTTGAAGGAGTCCTAGAGGAGGATTCAAGGTTACAAAATATATATAAATCATACCAAATGTCCATGTCAATTACATACAACATTGCTCAGGAACAAAATGTGCCTTTAAAAATATGAATTTGCTCATGTTGTATTAAAAGAAGGACATTTGTTTGCAGCTCTGTTTAAATTTAACTAAATTATATTATTTGAGAAACATACCAGGATCACAGAGTGTAATATTCACACAGGTTTCATTCATTCTCTTTATTCTTTTACAACAGTCATTGGAGTTTTCTAGCAGCGCCTGAAATACATACATAAACAAAATGCATCAAGAATGGAATCGATCTTGATTTGAGTTTTAGAGAATGGATTTAAAGCAACCAATGTATTCACAATAGTTATGGCTCTCACATACTGAGAGTTTATTCCAAACATTCCTGAAGAGAAAAGACAAGAGATACCTTGGTCTCTGGGATTTCTAACACAAAAAGAGCAGCACTGAGGATGTAGTAGACTCTACTCATGATGAGATTAGTTACTCCTGTGGGTTAGATGGAGTCAATATGGATCTGAAGACCTTTATGTTTATGTTCTGAAATGCCCCAACTGGAGGTATGCTGTTTTCTGTTAAATCTAGCATGTCGTTTTATATATTTAAATGAAAACGTAGGGTGGGGCCATCAGGGTTTTCTGTGGACATTATACCCATCACCTCAAGACTGTCCCCTTCCTAGACGTTTAATTCTACAATCTGATTATTCACGTTTTATTTTTATTGTATTGGTCGGTGGGTGTATATTATGTAAAGAAGCACAATTTAACACCATTATAACGCACGGCATAAATAAAAAAGCGTTACCCCACCAAACAAGTTCTTCAACAGTCTATTTTCTAAGCAGCTGGCTAATTACTTTAGCTTGCTGTGTGGATAACTAGGATGTCATAATACAAAACAATCTATAAATAAAAGAGAAGCCATGACTGTTTCGTTTACCGACGACATAATTCAGATTTTATGATAATAAACACGTGAACTTACCTGTGAAACGCAATGTGTCAGAAATCTGTAGTCAACGGCACTTCACTTCCTGATTAATAAACTGAACTGCCAAAATACAAGTCTCTTACTGTTGTAGCTTTGCTGTCATTAGATAGCGTTTGTTATATAACCACTATTAGAACATTTTCATTATTAATTTATGCTCAGGCTGTGATGTGAATTCTAGTAACTAATGTATGAAAGAAATCTCAGAAGTCAATATCGTTGTACGATTGAGATTTTATGTATCGTTGTGGCATTTGAAGCATTTAAAGAGTTTCTACTGAAAACATATAGGCGTATTATAAAAATGAATAAATTAATGGACACGAGATGCAATATCGTGTTGCTTTGCATTTGCTAAGCTCTATGACTTTTATTATGAAGACACAAGAGGTTTCGTAGTTTTGGTTGCTAGGATACAGTTTAGTCGACGATTATGGTGAACCATAACATAGATATACATAATAAAGGCCTTTATTATGTATCTCTATGAACCAGAACCACACTGCTTTTCTACGCAGAAGGATGTTATTGCAGTAAGTACGATTGTTTAACAAGACCAGTAACTCTCGAGTAGTGGTGAAAATTTCACGAATCCACACTATACCACCGCACTAAGCTTTTAAATGCCACAAGCATATAAATATTAGATTTAGCTACATGAGACACTGTACAATGCCTTCATAATGTCACTACAAACACGCAATTTAATAAACTGCAATGTAAAGTTTATGTTATGTTGTACATTAGCTCAATTGTCTTGAACCTAAGTTGTCTGTCTGAAATTAACTAAACTAAACTAAAACAAAAAAAACTAAATAAATAACTGAATGTATGAAAAAAAGCATACATACTAAAATGAAATATATATATATACTACTTATCTTAAATTATAAGTATTTAAATAGCGCCATCTAGCGATCTTTCCAGGGCTAGGTGATTGGTCTATTTAAATTCAGTAGCCCGGGAAAGCAGTAACTGCCAGGCTAGGCCAGCATCAGCGAGCACCATAATTTATATCACGTTACGTTGCTTTAGAATCTTTACTGCATATCAAACAAGTAATGTTAAGGTAAGTATCATTTCTTTAAACATTAATTTCTTCTTTAGCTCAGCTTTGATGACGGCAGTCGCGAGAAAATTCATTTTTAACACTTGGCGTTCGCTCACATAAATTCTAGATAGAATATATATATATATATATATATATATATATATATATATATATATATATATATATATATATATATATATATTATTTTTAACAAAAATCATTGTTTAAATCAATTACACACAGTGTTTTGTAGTAGTTTTGATTTCATGTTTATTATTTCTAGTAACTCTTGGGTAATTTAACTTATGTCCCTTAAATTAATTCTTTAATTGAGAATTTGTCAGGAAACATTTAACGTCACTATTATTTAAACTTAACCAATTAATTACCCTGAAATATGACCTAATAACATAGTGTTTAATATTGATGTTTATTCTGCTCTCTGCTTGTAAAAGACGGATAAACAATGATAAGGGTCTGGGAACCAGTGACTAACGTTACTCCAGCCTGAGTGACTACCAGTTTCTGTTGGGCTCTCAGATGTGGCCTGACATTTCACAAGGGTTTACCCACGAGATGAGTGGACAGTGCAGAGGTTCTCAGCATACCTCACAGGAGGTAAATATTTTTGTAACTATTTATTTGGTATAAATAACATGCCATGTTTTGTTTGGTATAATATAATGAACATGTTCTTGATTGTTTAGTTTTTTCCTGGTCAACAAACCTTTAATAAATGAAAATGAATGTGACATTGTTGTAAATGAGTCTGTAAAATTTTATTCATATTAATTCCAAATTGTCTAAATCCTCTACCGATGAAGGAAATGATGGTGTCCGGCAGTTACAGTTCTAAGCCGTTCTTGTTCGGTGGTGATGGCAAAATCTCAAACTCCACTAGTGGCAAATTTGTTGCCACGTTGGACAGATTTGAGGAGGAGAAAAGAAAAGCCAAAGAAAAACATGAAAGGTAGTCAGTCTATTCTTGATCCTTGTGCAATGAAAAACTAGCTTTCCTTGTGTCTGTTTTTAAGTTTCCTATTGCAGTTTTTCCCATAGCTCTGGTTCTGTCCTGACATATTGTTTAATATATATTTTATTCCCTTTTTAGGGAAATTCTCACTCATGGGATTCTACAATTGCAGTAAACTCTGGAAAATGCAAGCATTGTACTTAAGGCACTCATGCATCTTTAACACATTTAGAATGTTTATATTGCACAAAGTCATGGTTTTAATACTACTGGACTTTTACTTACATTTTCCCTTTTAGACCAGAGAGACTTTGTTAAATCGCATTGGTGGAAGTAATGACATAACCAAAGTTGTAGTGGAGAAAATGGATACAAAATGGATACATTTTCCAAAACAAGTATGTTTTGCTTATTCTTTTAACTAAAAATAACAGGTAGACCCTAAATTCCATAAATACCATATCATCAAAGATAATTATTGATCATATAATAGCAGATACATATTTTAAAAGTATTTTCAGTGTTGTAGCTGTTATTTATAAGACTAAGACATTATGTTGTCTATTGCAGTTAAAGGTTTTTTAAACAGTGTGAACGTAGGTATAGCATGTCAGTTTGAGACTCTGCAGAGCCAAACATTAAAAAAAATGGCAGACAGGGAAGCCAAGGTAAAGACTGCATATGCGGTATAACAGATGCAAAGCTAATACTAATGTAATTTATATTAGCCTTGGTAATAAAGCTACATTTATTTTCTATTAAATAGAACAGTCTGGCTGCAAAAGAGTTGAGCGCAAGCATGTTTAACCTCCAACGGTATCTGGAGCATCTGAAAGCAGAGCAGAGCAAGGAACAGGACATGCTGGGAAAAATTCTGTCTCAACTTAGCA
Organism: Carassius gibelio; assembly: GCF_023724105.1. NCBI lineage: Eukaryota > Metazoa > Chordata > Actinopteri > Cypriniformes > Cyprinidae > Carassius > Carassius gibelio. Next base: position 23,471,222 of record NC_068376.1, read on the forward strand.
CTTTGTTTTCTATTCAGAAACCGATGACAGGACCTGGCACTGCTAGAATGACTGACAGTGAGGTCCAGACATCACCTGGTTTATTAGAGAGGTTCTGTGTCATGTCAGCTGAAAAACACCATGAGAGCCAGATGATATGCATCACGCCTGTCATTTATTCAGGAAAAGCAGTAGAACAGAACCAGTGTCCACTTACAACACAGAATACACAAAACAGAAATGAACATGCTCTGCTTGTAGATAGACAGCAGACAGCAGTCACAGATGAGGTTTCACCAGATACTTCGCAGAGATTATGGTGCAAACTATTAGTTGAGACCAGACCTTCAAGCCCACATGTGGATGTTCAAATCACTGGATCCATTGAGGACAATGGAGGACAGTATGTAGATAGACATCTGGAGCCTGAAAAACCATTGTTTGGGAGAGAGAACCGATGTGTCACTGATGAGATACCACCTCTGAAAGTACCTAGGAGGCGCCAAAAACCACTGAATTATAGGGGGAAAAAGAGAGCATTTGTTCTCCCACAAAGACAGATGGTTAGAAAAAAAGGAGCGATGAAGTTCTCAAAGGACAGCCAGCAGAATGTAGACCTTCAGTGTGAACAAAAAGACAGAGTACCTTTGGCTTCTCTTTGTGACAACTGGAAAATGACCAACAAGTCTACTGCAGAGAATCACTTAAAACTACAGCAGCAAGCCACTGTAGCACCAGTCAGTATGTGTGTAGCTGAACAACCACTAAACCCCTTCAGTTTGTGGTCTGAAGACACAGACAGCTCCCAAATTATGATGGAATACAAGATGGCTGAATGGGAAAATGTGGTACCTGAACCTAAAACTAGTGTCATAGGAGCAGAAGGTGGCCTCTGGCAGCTTTTTGACTTTACTAATGACTCAGAATGAGATGCAGAATTCAGAATACATTTGAGAAATTGTATCTCCTATGATCATTTTTTAAAAAGGTAGAACTTGAAATTGCCTGTGAACAAGCAAACCTTGTACTCTACCCCCTTTCCTTGCTATAGACACCTGTTCTTCTGTTGATTGGCCTTGTCAATTCTTTTCAAAATATGAATATTATAAAAACTTAAAGACAAATAGGCAGACTTTACTACATGTAATAATGTTTTATTCTATTTTACTTGTATCATATGACTCTAAAGCGTTTACATTCAAACACATTCTGTAATTTAGGCATGTCATATAAAAAAATTGGCCTTGCAAATATTTAGGACAAATACAAATAATTGTACAAAATAGTTTAAAAACATATTAAACTGTTTTAAAAAACATATTAACCTATTGTTTGCAGTTGAAACTTGACAGATTTAGCTGTTAACTTTGACAAATTAACATTTTTAATAAATTGCATTCACTGTTTAAAATTACAGTACATGTACTGTATTGTGCAACCCTGCAATGTATTTTTACTTACATATTTTAGCACAGTGTCTTAGAGTGTTACTTAATCTGAGCTGTAAATGATGTGAGAGTTAATCATATCCTTCGGCATGTATCTTAACTCATACTTTATACCTCAGCTATTGGTAATATTATCTGAAACCCCAAAATGTAAAGCATATCAAAGTTAAAATCACTAAAAAACTTGCAGCTTTGTAAATCAAAATTGTTTCATAACTATTAAAGAAAGCCTTCTTCTACAGTTTTCGTACAGTCTTGTGAATGAAAAAAAGCATCTTGTCCTGCAAAATCACATGGATAGTGTTGTCATTCCTCTACCAAGTCAGCAGGAGGGGGCATGAGTCCACGAGGATTCAGTTTTTCCCACCAAACACACATCATAACTGTCGTGCATCAGCGCCTGCTTTGCCACCACAGTCCATACGTTTTCCCAGGGATCCAACTGCAGGATGTCTTTAGTGATGGTATCGTGACGATCTTGGAAAAAAGTGGAGTACTAACAATGTTGTCTATTAGTTTAATTAAATGTAAATGACTGTTGAATTGAATTTTTTTTTTGATTGCATGAATTTAAATTCAAGTTGAAGGCTGAAGTAAGTGGACTGATACTGACATTACAATATTTTACCTGCTCCTTTGTAGTATCCACAGACATAAAGTTTTCCGTCAACAACACCAGCATTTGATGCATTGCTGCAAAGTGATACGAGTGGCCATGGTAAAGGAGGACCGTCCCTCCAGAAATCCCCTTCAGGGTTGTAGATCTCCACTGCATTAAGGCAGTGACGTGACTGGCCACGATCCACACCTTCACACCCAATACCACCTGCAGGAGGAGACACTAAAATTCATTCATGGGCTATGCCTAGTTTTTGATATTACTTATTTTTGTCTCTTGAGGTGAACAAACATGCAAAATTGAAACAAGCAACATTTTTGAAACAAAAACATTTTTTAACACCACCTGATGGTTGGTACACTCTCGCAGGCCACAGGTGAACATTACACGGAAGTAGGGGCTGAAGGCAGAAAGCACCGCACGGTGGCATGGGAAGCTAACACCTTAAGCAATTAAAACCACATCTGTTAACTGCTCAGCATCCCGCATTCGATTTAGCTGTTCCAACAGCATCAAACCATGCCTGGCTCTCAGATCCATTTTGTTTTTTGTCTCTTGACAGCGTAAAACTTAGAGAAAATGTTGGAAAAGAGTAGTTTAGCCTACATACATCCTGGAGATCCTTTAGAAGTGTCAAGGAACTTGTATCTGAAGAGATAAAATTAAAATCTCCAATTAAATTCGGATAAGACAGAGATACTAATTATTGGACCAAAAAACACTACACAGAATCTTGTAGATTACAATCTGCAACTAGACGGATGTACTGTTACTTCCTCTACAGTCAGAAATCTGGGTGTTATATTAGACAGCAATTTGTCTTTTGAAAATCATATTTCCAATGTTACAAAAACTGCATTCTTCCATCTTAGAAACATTGCCAAGCTACGAAACATGTTATCTGTTTCTGATGCAGAAAAGCTAGTTCATGCATTCATGACCTCTAGACTGGACTATTGTAATGCACTTCTAGGTGGTTGTCCTGCTTCTTCAATAAACAAGCTACAGGTAGTCCAAAATGCAGCAGCTAGAGTCCTTATGAGGTCAAGAAAATATGATCATATTACCCCAATTTTACAGTCTCTGCACTGGCTACCTATTAAGTTCCGTATCAGTTACAAATTATCATTACTTACCTATAAGGCCCTAAATGGTTTAGCTCCAGCGTACCTAACTAGCCTTCTACCACGTTACAACCCATCACGCACCCTAAGGTCACAAAACGCTGGACTTTTGGTCGTTCCTAGGATAGCAAAGTCCACTAAAGGAGGTAGAGCTTTCTCACATTTGGCTCCCAAACTCTGGAATAGCCTTCCTGATAATGTTCGGGGTTCAGACACACTCTCTCTGTTTAAATCTAGATTAAAAACACATCTCTTTCGCCAAGCATTCGAATAATGTATCTTTTTAATTGTGAGTGTAGTTGCATCTGTTCAAAGGTGCATTTTTATTCATTAACTTGGGTTAAACTAATTTTACATTGTTGGATCAGCAGCTATGCTAATGATGTCTGTATTTTGTTTCTATGTTTCGCCACGGGATTTACATCCCGTGGTAACTAGGATTTTAAACAAGCTCCAGTCTGGATCCAGAACACCTGAGAAGAGATGATGCTGACCCTCAGAGGACCCCAGATGATGCTACCTTGAATCAACAAACAGAACTAACAATTATTGCTAAATGTGTGACTGAATCATATAATAACTTAATTAATAATATTGATAGTTCATCGTCTAGCTGACTACGTCTTGTATTATTATTATTATTTTTATTTTTTCTAAAATCCTGTCAAATGTGCACAAACTACTAGCTACTACTAAATATTGTAGAAACATAATTTTCTGTAAAGTTGCTTTGTAACGATTTATTTTGTAAAAAGCGCTATACAAATAAACTTGAATTGAATTGAATTGAATAAAAGACAAATTAATAGCTAATGCAGCTAAACTGGCAGGGACATACTAGTGCACACTTTAATGAAAAATCGACAGAATATTATTGTAAGTTCATTTTGATGCACCAATAATTTTATCTTGCTCTAAGGGTCAGTGCTAAACAGGTCAATGTTCCAACATGTTAAAAGAAGTCAGTTATTGTTGTATGAGTCACATTATCGGAAAAAAGCTGCATTAGCACATACATCAGTGAATCATACCAGATCTCTGGCTTCCTGTGATGTCTGCCTTCAGGCAACGATTCGTCCATTACCCTCAGTCGACCCAAACACACTGGCTGCCTTGCGTCTGACAGTAAACACTGGGAGAGAGAGCATGCTCAACCTTCATTGCCCATTCCAGCTAAGAAACAGAGCTAATTATAGACCATGATTTGTCAAACTACCGAATGGGGGAAACAAGAAAAAAATAATGACAACTGAACATTAATTGTTATTACAGCATGTTTAGAAAGTTTTATATATCTATATATATTGTCAGTTTGCTTATTGTCTTTGCAATGCTTATGTTTTGGTATTTTTGGCATGAAGGTTTGGGAAAGGCCCTCAGTACTTGAGAGCTGAGGTCAGATTTCACCCCGTCATGCTCTTAAAGTGACTACACAATCTATGTGTAAACATTAGGTTGTTAGAAATTAGGTTGTTTTCTTAAAAGAAAAAAAAAAAGAAAAAAACACTTTTCTGTTTTAACATTTGACATTTTGCAAACAGATTCTCATAATATGTTGTCAGTATATTTTGCAACAATCCTGTACAGGTAAAATAAAACCATAAAATACAATACAAACACAAACATATTAAAGAGCCACACAGATGGGAAATCAAAAATTACCTGTATTACAGTGTATGATGTAGCTGTCCATCAGTGTAAACAATGTGCAAAGTGATTAAACCAAAAAGTACACGATTTATAAAGTTATTGGCTTCTAAAGTAAGGAGTCGACTCTGAATCGCTGAAACTAGTCGTTATAGATTTCAAATCTTTTGCCCATCTCTATGTACGTCACTAGTAACAAGTAGTAAAGTAGAGGGACACCACTTGCCACCGCAATTGAAGAATGACCCATTTGCTGGATGCTCACATGGCGTTAGGGTAAGTAATGGCTAATTCTGTCATAGCTATGGAGTTTTTAAACCTCTGTTTTTCTCAGTAGGTTTTTCTATAGAAGAATTATACATGTCTTTCAGTTCATTTGTATTCCCACGTATGTATTGGGCAAAAACTAATTTTGTTGGAATCATGTAGAACTAGCATTTTTATTTTTGTCAGGTGAACACACATAGATACAGATCTAACCAGTGTTTTAAATTATTATTATTTTAAAAAAATAACATTAAAGCTATACAAATGTAACCAAATATTTCATTAAACAAAACACAAATACACATCAAATGAGCTTTTTTATTAGTTACTGGTTTTCGTGGACATTTTACAAGGATTTCATATTATATGAGTTCTTCTTTCTCTGCCCACTCTCTTCTTTCTCAGAAGGTTCATTCCTCAGCCTCTTTACCCTGTAAACAAATGAAAAATAATTGAAAACAAATATTATCAAATGAGCATAATATTGTTTCATATTGTAGATTCTGTTTAAAATGCTTATGCACAAAATTTTGTTTATAAATAATAAAATAAAATAAAAGTGTGATATTTACCCTCCCGAGTTCACGGCTTTTAACTCTCAGCTTGTTGACCTGGGACTCAGCAATGTCCGCTCTCTCCTGAGCTTCCTCCAGCTCATGCTGCACCTTTCTGAACCTGGTCAGGTGAGTGTTGGCCTGTTCCTCCTGTCAGTGAAATAACACTTGTTTAGGTTTATCATAGCCAGAATATTTTGTAGTGTACCATATTTCAAACTTTAAAATTACTCACAGCGTCTTCACTCTGTCTCTTGTAGGCCTTGACTTTCAGTTGAAGTTTGTCCACAAGGTCTTGCAGTCTGATGATATTCTTCCTATCTTCCTCAGTCTGTGTCAGGAAAACATAATGCCTTAATTGGACCATTTATCATATCTACATATAGTATATATTTTTGTTTCATGAAGTACCTGATAAGTCAGTTCCTTCACTTTTCTTTCATATTTGCGGACTCCTTTCACAGCTTCAGCACAGCGTCTCTGTTCTGCTTCAACTTCGCCCTCAAGCTCACGAACCTGAAATACAGATTATAATTAAAATGATTCCTGACTTTATGCTTGTGATAAAGTAAATGAATGTGCCATGTGTACATTCAACAAAACCGTTTGCACAACAATCTTTCATCTCTTAATACTTTATTTTGGTCAATTTATTTGATTACCTTTTTATATGAAACCATGATCTGAACTCACAAAAATAGTCTTATTTTAACATCTTATTTTACATATATCACCAGCAGGACAAAACATCAACATTTCGGCTCAAGGCCTTAAGTGCGTTGAATAATTCAGTCCGTCCACCCACTTTTTAAACCATTAATTATATTGATGTCATCATTCATCTTCAAAATTAGCCAATGTTAAGTCTCTAAAAATGTATTGTACCATGTGTATAGCCACCTACCCTAGCTTCCAGTTTCTGGAGCTGCTTCTTTCCACCCTTCAAGGCCAGACTCTCAGCCTCATCCAGACGGTGCTGCAGGTCTTTGACTGTAACCTCCATGTTCTTTTTCATCCTCTCAAGATGTGCACTTGTATCCTGCTCTTTCTTCAGCTCCTCTGCCATCATGGCGGCCTGGAATAATTTTTTATTCAGAAATTCAGTTTCTTTGGTTAAGGAGGATGTGTAAATTAGTAGTCGACAGAAATTAAAAAAACATCAAAATATACACAACTTATAAGTGAACAGTTTTTTTACTTACATCAGTTATTGCTTTCTTTGCCTTATCTTCAGCATTGCGTGCTTCCTGGACTACATCTTCCATCTCACCTTGAATCTGAACAAGATCTGCTTCCAGTTTCTTCTTGGTGTTAATAAGACTGGTATTCTGAAGACATAGAAAAAATGTTAAAAATAATTTTGATTTTGAGTTATCCCTTAAGAAAATACAAATTATTCTTCTTACTTGGGAGTGTAGGAGAGTCACTCGCTCACTGGCATCCACAAGTTCCTGCTCAGCCATTTTGCGAGCTCTTTCTGTCTGCTCCAGAGCAGATCTCAGCTCCTCAATCTCTGCCTGCATCAGGTTATTCCTGCGTTCAACCATAGCAACCTGCTCTTTCATGTCCGCTTGTGTTCGTAAAGCCTCATCAAGATGGAGTTGAGCATCCTAAAGCAATCGAGAGATAATTCGATCATCTGATTCCAGATCAAGATATAGTGATATACTGCTGTAACAGAACAAACCTTGAGATGTCCCTGGACGTTCCTGAGCTGTTTCTGAGCTTCAGCAGCCTGGCGATTTGCATGACTCAACTGAATCTCCATCTCATTAAGGTCTCCTTCCATCTTCTTCTTGATTCTCAGAGCATCATTTCTGCTTCTGACTTCAGCATCCAGGGTGGTCTGCATGGAATCAATGATTCTCTGGCTGTTTCGCTTGATTTGTTCAATCTCCTCGTCCTTCTCAGCCAATTTCCGATCGATCTCCCCTTTCACTTGGTTCAGCTCAAGCTGGACTCGGAGAATCTTGGATTCTTCATGCTCTAGGGTCGCCTGGAAATTAGGATAGTTTGTAGGGAATAGTTTGCTAGAACAGTGGAAATAATGTCAGTAAAAAAAAAAAAAAAAGCACCACATTACCTCAGCTTCTTCAAGTGCGGCCTGGATTTCAGATTTCTCCATTTCAGCAGTTTTCTTTCCTTTCTCCAACTCATGAATAGTCTTTCCAGTTTCACCAAGTTGCTCAGTCAAATCTGAGATCTCCTCTGTATACATGAAAGGATGCATGATTAACAGTGGGTTGAAACATACTATTCTGGAGAAGAGCAAAAGAAAAGATCACTGATAATTCTGCAGTGAATCATTCTACATACGCTGAAGGTTCTTGTTTTCCCTCTTCAGAGTCTCCAGGTGGTCCAAAGCCTCCTCATAAGAATTTTTCATTTTGAAAAGTTCTGTGCTAAGAGAACGAGCCTCCTTCTGGGCTCCTTCCAGCTCTGCCTGGCTCTCCTCATACTTCTGCTTCCATTCTGCCAAGACCTTTATGACATTTAACATTATACCTATGGTGAGGTGCATCACAACAATATTGAATGCAAGTGAAATAATGTGCAAAAGACGCGGTTGCTTTACCTTATCAAAGTTCCTTTGTTTCTTGTCAAGGTTGGCAGCCAAAGCATTAGCTCTCTCCACATCAATCATGAAATCCTCAACTTCATTTTGCAGTCGCTGCTTGGTCTTTTCCAAAGAGGCACATTTGGCATTGACAGCCTCAATGGACTCCTCAGCATCCTGCAAACGTTGAGCAAGCTTTTTCCTAAAAGCAACAATGAAATGTTAGTCATTGCTACTGCTTAATTTCTTGTTGTGAGAACATCTAAGCAGGTGATTTCCTTTACTTTGCTTCCTCAAGCTCTTCAGTACGCTGAATGGCATCAGTCTCATATTTGGTTCTCCACTGAGCTACCTCACTGTTGGCCTTTGACATGCCACGCTGGAGCTCAGATTTGGCCTCCTGTTCCTCCTCGTACTGCTCTCTGAGCATATCGCAGTCATGTCGTGATGACTGGACAGCATGAGCCAAGGCATTTTTGGCCTTATTAAACAATAAAAATGTTCCAGTGTTATTCAGTAGGTTCAGTTCATAAGGTCATTAATTAAGAAAATGCTAATTCCTTACCTTGACTTCTTCCTCAATTTGCCTCTTCAGCTCTTCAATCTGCTGAGTGAAAGCCTGTTTGCTTCGAGTCAGCTGAGAAACCAAAGCCTCTTTTTCTTCTAGTTGACGTCCCATTTCACCTTGCATAGATTTAATGATGGTCAGTAACTGTAGTGTTGTATAGGTGTGTACATTGAGAATGTCATTTTATTATCCCTTCTGTAAAAACACTACTTACCATTTTCAGTCTGAAGTCTTGCCTTTTGAGCACCTAGATCACTGATTTGGCGTACATGTTCGTCATGCTTTGTCTTAAACTCGCTCAAATGATCTTCCTGTGTACGGCACATCTTTTCAAGATTTGTCTGCAAAACACAATTTTTTTTGATGAATTTTTTTTATTTTTTATTTTTATACAATACAGTGCTGTTTTACATCCAATACTCCATGAATATGTTAATACTTGCCTTAGATTTGGCAACAGCCTCCATACTGCTTGACAAGTCATCAATCTCCATTTTAAGCTCACTTTTCTCTTTTTCCAGCTTCTGTTTCACACGCTGGAGGTTGTCGATCTGCTCTCCCAGTTCTGCCATTGTGTCAGCCTGTTTCTTGCGGAGTGCCGCGGCCGTCGCTTCATGCTGCAAAGAGGACTCCTCCAGATCTCGGCGCAATCTCTGGAACTCAGCCTCACGCTTTTTATTCATCTCAATCTGGGCAGAGGTGGCACCACCTGCTTCTTCAAGCCTCTCGCTGATCTCCTCAAGTTCCCTGGAGAGATCAGACCTCTGCTTCTCGACCTTAGCACGAGCAGCACGTTCTGCCTCAATTTCTTCCTCAAGCTCCTCAATACGAGCCTGTGGTAGCAAAACTTTAATGAGTAACAGCTAATTACAAGAAATAAGCATAAAATCTCAGTAGTACTTTGAGTGACCTGAAGTTCTTTAATCTTCTTCTGGAGCTGAATACCAAGAGACTGTTCGTCTTCAATCCTGTTCAGAAGTTGACTTGACTCAAAGTCCTTCCTGTTAAAAGAAAGAAAAAACTAAATGTTATAACTATTCTGAAAGTGAACAAGGGGTCTGAATCACGATGGTAAGTAGGATAGAATGACAATGTTTTATTAGTTCCTCACTTTTTCAGCCTTTCTTCTAGTTGTTGCTTGTCATTCTCCAGGTCCATTATGGATTCCTGGGCAAGTTTGAAATCACCCTCAAGCTTTCTTTTGCCTCTCTCAAGGTCCATACGGAGTTTCTTCTCCTGCTCCAGAGAGCCTTCCAGCTGTTTCGCAAATGTGAAACATTAGTAACCATTATTTTCCTCTTAAAGATTAATTTAATGTTTGATTTCTGCTTCTTGTTGTAACAATAACTAGGCAGATAACTACTAGTTTGCACTAATTTGTTACATTTCAAACTCACGTCATCAACTTGCTGCTCAAGCTTTGCTTTGGCTTTTGTCAGAGTGTTGACTTTGTCCTCCTCTGCCTGGAGATCATCAAGAGTCTGTTGATGTGCCTCTTGGAGGGCTTTCTTCTCCTTTGTCAGCTTAGCAATAACCTCATCTTGAGCTGTCAATTCTTCAGTAAGGTTTTTAACCTAAGAGATACAGGGGATAATTTGAGTGACTGTAACCTGATTAAAAGAACACGTTTACCTGTTACTAAAGATATCAACCTTGTTCTCAGTGGCATGTTTCTCCTTCTCCACTTTGGCTAAGGTAAGCTCTAAATCATCTATGTCTTTCTTCAGCTCAGAGCACTCATCCTCTAGTTTTCTCTTCTTGGCTGTCAGTTCAGCGTTGATTTCTTCCTCATCCTCTAATCTTTCACTTGTCTCTTTAAGTTTCGCCTCAAGCTGGATCTTGCTTTTGATTAGTCCTTCACATCTCTCCTCAGCATCAGAAAGGTTTTCTGTTTCCTGTTTATAAAAGCATCATTTGTTAGATTTATTTTTTTAAGTTGTGTATTTGTTATGTTATAAAGATGAATAGATTGTCTGTGATCTTTTCAGCAGGAAAAACTCACAGATGCCACTTGTAACTGCAGGTCATTTTTCTCCTGCAGGAGGGAAACCATCTTCTCTTCCAGCTCCTTCTTCTTGGAAAGTGCCTTTGTTAGATCCTCCTTCATTTTTTCAAAATTCTCTTTCATGGCTGCCATTTCCTTCTCAGTCTCTGCACTCTTCAGCAGAGGCTTGATCTTAAAATACAGCTTCATCCATGGCCAGTGTTTCACATTCATGAATGAGCGGATGTTGTACTGGATGGAGAAGATGGACTCTCTGATTGATAGAATCAGAAGAAATGGTCAGATCCTGTGTGTGAATATGAAGCGTTACCCCCTAAAGTATATTTTTAAGCAAAGACAAACCTTCTCTCCATCATTTTGACAAACTCTTTCCTCATAACATAGCCTCTGCAAAGTGCTTGAGTCATGGTCACAAGGATAACAAGTTTTTCATCTCGCATCTCCTCAAGGGTACCCAGAAGCCCAGCTTTGAAGAACACCTATAATTTGAGTTGGTTTTCACATTGTTAGTGACAGCTGTATTATCAACAGTGATTGCAGTCTTGTAAACATTCTTACCTTGGTGTGTCCGAACTTGTACTGGGTATGATCCACATCAATGGAGGTAAGGAGCTTCTCTGAAGCCTTCTTATTGTCAATGAACTGACCCTCAGGAATGACACTAGCATTCAATACTTTGTATCTAAAGAAAAGTCATTCAAAATATGACATTATTTACCTTGAATAAATTCAATAATGTGGTTTCAGAATCTTACCAAGTTGAAATTTGCACCTGGATAGTACATACATGAAGTAAGAAGTACTGGTCTTACTCACTAATCTTGTGTACATGTTTTTGTGTGTAAAAGCTGTTTATATGCATTTCCAGTTATATTGCATTTATAAGATCTTGTTGGCCATGCAAGAAAAGCATATATGTGCGTGAGAGAAAGTACATTTGTTGCATGCAAATTACTAGCTGTGGATACATGCCCCTCATTTAGAAAAATCTATATTCATCAAGGATGAGATAATTTTTTTAAAAAACATATTTACCTCTGCTTAAAGTCACCATAGAGGATTCTGCTTGGGAAACCTTTTCTGCAAATTCGAATTCCTTCCAGTACACCGTTACAGCGCAGCTGGTGGATGACCAGAGGGTTCTCCATTAGACCTAAAATAAAAAGTTAAACTTCATTATTGTTTTAACTTTTTATAAACACAGAATCACTCATTTAAATATATTGCATGCTTTTCTGTATTCTAACATGAATGGAAAAAATATTGACCTGGAGTCTTTGATTCATTTGGAATCAAGCAACGCACAAAATGAGGATGAGTGCTTCTCAGGTTGGTCATCAGTTTGCCCAAGTTCTCCTGAAGGTTGAAAAATAAACAGATAAGCTATCACCCAGTACCCCTTAATAAAATATAATAAAATAATATTAAGGAGTAAAATGAAACCACTTCATTACCCGGAACAGAGCAGACACAGTCTGGAAGGAGCCACCCTTCTTTTTCCCACCCTTTTTGCCACCAGATTCAGCTGTTGATTAAACAGTACAGTAAAGAACTCTCTGGTAAACAATGCCATGTACAGAAATACATTTTTGACAAAACTCCATTTTCATATTTGCATCCTAATGTTACAGTCATAAATGTGTGAATTGGTTTGACAGACCTTCAGAAGAAGCATGAGCAGCATACAGGTGAGCCAACAGTTTCATTGAAGATTTCTGGTACAACTGAACCACAGAGTCGTTCAGAGGGTCCTTGTTCTTATCCAGCCAGCCTGTGATGTTGTAATCCACAATTCCAGCATAGTGCACCAAGGAGAAGTGGGCCTCAGCCTTGCCTTTGGTAGGTTTGGGCTTCTGGAAGCATGCATTTTTACCAAGATGTTGGTCATACAGCTTGTTCTTGAAGGTTGTGTCTGTTGCCTTAGGGAACATGCACTCCTCCTCGAGGATGGAGAAAATACCCATTGGCTGCAAGAAACCAAAGAAAAAAGCAAATTTTCTTAAGATAAGAAAAGGAATCAAAGCAAAGCAGTTATGAAAAACACTTTTGCCCTAAATTTGAAATTTGTTACCTTCTCAATAAGCTCAATGCAAGCAGCCAAGTCCATACCGAAGTCAATGAACTCCCACTCAATACCTTCTTTCTTGTATTCTTCTTGTTCCAGCACAAACATGTGGTGGTTGAAAAACTGTTGCAGTTTCTCGTTTGTGAAATTAATGCACAGCTGCTCCAGGCTATTGTACTGTAGTGAACATAAAATATTTCAGTATAAGAACCAAGAATCTAAAGCACCAGATTCACATTTTTTTTATCTTGTCAACTTACATCAAAGATTTCAAAACCAGCAATGTCAAGCACTCCGATGAAGAACTGTCTTGGTTGTTTGGTGTCCAGCATCTCATTGATACGGACAACCATCCACAAGAACATTTTCTCATAGACTGACTTGCACAGAGCCATGGCTGAATTATTCACCTAATTTATAAAAAAGAAAATTAAATTTTATACCATTGCATTGTTTAAAAAACAGCCTATTCATTAAAATTCAGTGATGTTATCATTAATTATACATTTTCAAATGCACACACCTGAGGAACTGTTTGACCTTTGGTCACAAATTCATTCCCGACCTTCACTCTGGGATAACACAAAGCTTTCAGCATGTCGGCAGAGTTCAGTCCCATGAGGTAAGCGATTTTATCAGCCACTGGAAAAAAATATTTAAAGTAAATTATTAATATATTAAGAAAAATAATACATGTTTTCATTCATATTGTAACCATATATGAATGTTTCTACAGCTGAATTTAGACTCAATTCACACCCTCAGTTCCATCAGGCTCTGCTTGCTCTTCCCTCTGCTTCTGCTTGAACTTCATGTTCCCATGATGCATCACAGCTCCTGTCAGCTTGTAGATGCCTATTTTCTCATCAGCAGTAAAGCCCAGGATATCTATGGCTGTCTGCAAGTCAGAGACAATCATGTGTTTCTTGTCATTTGATTCGGACATAATAACGTTAAAGTCTTTTTTGCTGAGTATGCAACGCTATTAAAAATGTTTCTTTTTATGTAAATTACTTGACAAGCTGATTTCTGCTTACATCAGTTGCAACGAACTCTTCCACATCATTGATGCTCTTGACTGTGATCTCACCATGACTGATCATGGGATAGTCGTATGGGTTAGTGGTGATCAGAAGAGCCTCTACAAAAGGAATATGACAAGAAAGAAAGACTTGATTCTACTTCAAAGATTGAATATTTCGTCTTGCATTCTTTAGAAGAATTGTATTAAAATCAAATTAACTATTGTAAAACATGATCTTAATGCAATAATGTGCAATTTCTTACCCAGCAATTCTGGCTTATGGCCAGTGCAGAGCTGGTAGAAGATGTGGTAGCTCCTCTCAGCAGACAACTGGAAAGTTACTCTGGACTTTTCCAGCAGATCTATGGATCAGTAAGATGATTATCAGACAAATAAAAGTAATTATTATAATATCAGTCAGTTGAAATCAAAAAAAAAATGAAGGACTCACAAGTTTCAATGTCAGCTGAGGCTAGTTTTCCAGTAGTGCCAAAATGAATTCGGATGAATTTACCCTAGATAATTTAAAGGTAAGAAAACAAATTTTATCAGGAAAATATGTATAAAAAATTCCATTACAGAATCAAAGCACACAGAAGGCCATACTTACAAAGCGGGAAGAGTTGTCATTCCTCACAGTCTTGGCATTTCCATAGGCTTCCAGCAAGGGGTTTGCTGCAATGATTTGATCTTCAAGTGACCCCTGGTGGGCACATAATTATGGAAGCATATGGTTAGCATTATTCAATTTGGGATGTAATATGCAAAATGACAATGCAATATGTAAAATGGCAATGCATTTCTGTATTTACATTTACATTTTCCAATACATTTGTGCAATGTTTGGTGCAAAATGAAAATGAAAATTAAATTACATAATTTTCATTTGCCATTTACTACACCAGTTTTAATATGTAAAATGAATATTAATTTTAACGCTTTATAAGTTGCAAAATTAAAATGAAAATGTATTACAGAAATGATTAGATATGTCTAACATGTTAAAGCAAAAACTGTGGCAAAAATATCATTTAAATGCTATTTTTCTTAATTGCATTAACACTCACAGTCAAGACACTTACGATTGCATTTTCATTCGGTGTCCCGCAATGAATGTAGCAAAACTCAATGTGCACATTGAAAATGCATTCCGAGCCGATCACGTGTCCCCGCCCTCGCGCCACGTCAATCATTGTGTGAACAAG
The DNA here is from genome assembly GCF_023724105.1 of Carassius gibelio. NCBI lineage: Eukaryota > Metazoa > Chordata > Actinopteri > Cypriniformes > Cyprinidae > Carassius > Carassius gibelio. The sequence continues at coordinate 23,486,284 of NC_068376.1, forward strand.
GCGGGGCTTACAGAAGGTCAGAGACTCAAGTCTCAAGAAGAGGATTCAATCAAGTGAGACAACATGGACAAGACAGTTGGTCCGTGTATGTTTTGATCATTTCGGTTTATGGCTTCAATATTTCATTCGGACTTGTGGGCGGAGCTGAAACGCTGCTTTCATCTGATTGGTCGAATCGGATCGGTTTTCATCTGACAGCCTTCAGCTCGGTCTTGTCATTCTTTCAGGCAAAATAAGAGTCAGTGCGAGTGAAGCACTGAAATGTCTGAAACTATGCTCACTGTTAATTAGCATAATATTTGAATCAGATGTAGCTGGGCACATAATTCGTGCTGCTGAGACCTGCAAATTATTTCTAGGTTATAGTATTGTATGAATATTGTCCCACTGATAAATACAGTGCAAATAGTTCTGTCCCTTTGGATAACAGTGAAGTGGAAATTAAAATCAATAATAGACTGAACAGTTCCATGTCTGTAACATTTACCACTCTCATCTTTTAAGTCATAAGGCACTAGGTATGTGTGTGTGTGTGTGTGTGTGTGTGTGTGTGTGTGTGTGACATTAATAAATAATTGTAAAAATGAATATAGTTACATTTCTAAATAAAAATAGTAAAATTAGCTCTATGCTGCTCAGTGCTCCTGTAGCCTACCCCAGAGCGCCCTCTCGCGGCTGTGGACGGTAATGTTTTCTCTTGCTCTTGAATAAATGTGACATATAGTCCAGTGCGACTTATATATGTTTTTTTCCTCGTCATGACGTATTTTTGGACTGATGCAACTTATACCGAAAAATACAGTTAACATTATTATTATTATTTATTATGAGAGTAATTGACACAGACTAGAACTTTAATGTTTCACCCAATTCAGCTCATATCTTTAGACTCGTCCGACTCGTGTTGCTTGTATAACTGGCCAGACTTACCTTCCCAAAAAATCCTATTTAATTTTATTTCATAAATTTAACTATATTTATTTCCACTTTACTGTTATCCAAAGGGACAGAACTATTTGCACTGTTTTTATCAGTGGGACAATATTCATACAATACTACAACCTAGAAATAATTTGCAGGTTTCAGCAGCACGAATTATGTGCCCAGCTACATCTGATTCAAATATTATGCTAATTAACAGTGAGTGTAGTTTCAGACATTTCAGCTGAAGGCTGTCAGATGAAAACCGATCCGATTCGACCAATCAGATGAAAGCAGCGTTTCAGCTCCGCCCACAAGTCCGAATGAAATATTGAAGCCATAAACCGAAATGATCAAAACATACACGGACCAACTGTCTTGTCCATGTTGTCTCACTTGATTGAATCCTCTTCTTGAGCAGTGTTGCCAACTTCTTTCAATGGAAAGTAGCTAAACCCTGACTGAAAAGTCGCTAAATGTCGCTAGATGACGTCACACGCTAATTAGCATATTCATGACGTAAGTGCGTCATATTATCTTGCCCTTTCTGTGCTCATGTAATGCATTTTAAGGCAGCTAAAATTTTCAATACAAGTTTTTAATTATTATATTTTAATGTTTCTGTTGTCCGACAACGGAATTAATATTATAATGAATGAAACGCGGTCCATTAAGACTACATAACCAGCTCTCAAATCCTATTTATGACAATGTCTAATGAAATCACATACACATAAGATTAAGATAATGATTGTACTGTGATTTCGGCTATACTTGTATGTAAAATAGAGTTAGAAGCAACAGAATATATTTTTTAACTGAAAGTGCTTCTCCTCTCTGCTCGCCGAACATAACAGATGCACAGAGAGAGAGGCGTGTGTGCACGCTGGGAGAGGGAGAGGGAGAGAGATAGAGATAGAAATAGAGAGAGAGAGAGAGAGAGAGAGAAAGAGAGAGAGAGAGAGAGCTCGTGCGGCAGTGTCGGAGAGTCTCAGAGACTAAATAAGGTCTGTCAAAAAAAAAGTCGCTAGATTTGTCGCTAGTCGCTTTTTTGGAAAAAAGTCGCTATGGGGGTCTGAAAAGTCGCTAAATCTAGCGACAAAGTCGCTAAGTTGGCAACACTGTTCTTGAGACTTGAGTCTCTGACATTCTGTAAGCCCCGCCTTGTTCACACAATGATTGACGTGGCGCGAGGGCGGGGACACGTGATCGGCTCGGAATGCATTTTCAATGTGCACATTGAGTTTTGCTACATTCATTGCGGGACACCGAATGAAAATGCAATCGTAAGTGTCTTGACTGTGAGTGTTAATGCAATTAAGAAAAATAGCATTTAAATGATATTTTTGCCACAGTTTTTGCTTTAACATGTTAGACATATCTAATCATTTCTGTAATACATTTTCATTTTAATTTTGCAACTTATAAAGCGTTAAAATAAATATTCATTTTACATTTTAAAACTGGTGTAGTAAATGGCAAATGAAAATTATGTAATTTAATTTTCATTTTGCACCAAACGTTGCACAAATGTATTGGAAAATGTAAATGTAAATACAGAAATGCATTGCCATTTTACATATTGCATTGTCATTTTGCATATTACATCCCAAATTGAATAATGCTACCCATATGCTTCCATACATAATGTGTTAGAGATGCCATTCAAATAAGTATTCTACTGCTTGTTTTAGATTGATGTTGTAACCATACAATCTAATAATCCCATCATCATTATCACATTGGCAAACAAATAGCATAGATACCTTCATTTTTCCAGCAATGGCATCTGTCTTCTTCTGTCCAGATACAGCAATTGTTGCAAAGTACTGGATGACACGTTTGGTGTTCACAGTCTTTCCTGCACCAGATTCTCCACTGAAAATATGGTCCAATATATTATACCATGCATCAGACTTCACAGTTTCTGCTCATCAAACAGTAATGCTTTTGCATCTGTGATCAAATTACTTACGTAATCAGGATAGACTGATTCTCACGATCTACAAAAGAGAAAGTCATTTAGTACATTCTAATACAAGCACAGTTAGTTTTTTTTAAACAAATCTTTTAAGAATCTTAACCACTGAACTTCAGCCATAAACATTGGTTTTCCATACCAGTGAGCATGAACTGATAGGCATTGTCAGAGATGGAGAAGATGTGAGGTGGTGCTTCAACTCTTTTTTTGCCTCTGTAGCCTGCCACAACTTTAGCATCATACACTGGGAGCCACTTATAGGGGTTCACAGTGACACAGAACAACCCGGAGTAGGTCTGCAAAAGAGGATTTTAGCTTAACCAAAATAGCATAATGCATTTAAAGTATGCAGTTCTGTTCATTTGATTACTTACGTAGATCATCCATGCTGCATAACGCTCTTTGAGGTTGTACAGCACAGTGGGTTCATTGAGGTGGGTCATCATGGCCATGTCCTCAATCTTATCAAACTTGGGGGGATTCATTGGAAAAATGTCATCCTCCTTTACTGTGAGGGTCTGGAGGGAGAGTCATTTTACAGTCATTAAAGAAACAATGCAGATGTCTGTAAAATTTATTTGGCAAATTTCATAAAGTATCTCTTATACTCACTTTGCCACACAGAGTTTGCACTGTTGCTTTGCCACCCTCCCTACTCTTGAGGACCCCTTTGAGGTACATCTCCTTGGGTTCAGTCACAAAATAGGCAGTTTTGGCATCAAATGGCTTATTTTGAGCTTCCAGTCGTTCCTTCTCTGGCTTGCGGAGGTAGATGGCCGCAGGGCCAAAACACTCCATTTCCGGTTCCATAGTGGCACTCTTAAAGAAAAACAACTAATACTGTTTGTAATGCAAGTTATATTCAAAGGAACATTTACGATTCTGTAAGTGTGATATTACCCTTTAACATTAGGCTAAAGTATAAAATAACCCAGTACTTCATGTAACCCAAAGCCAAAAATTCTACAGTATTGAATCATATATATATATATATACAAATTAAAATTAATATCTGAGGGATGGTGGTTGAGAATGACAAAACCTTGTTATAGAACATTAAGTTATGCATGAATTGTCACAACCAACTTCAAAAATGTCAGTATGTCACATTGGCAACATTTCGTTCCGTTCACTTAAAAGATGCTCCATGTTTACCTTTGTATTGCACCAACTTGATATTGATATTGTGTTGCAGTTCACCTCCTCTGTGTACTGTAAACAAAAGCAAGCCAGTTGTTAGTCCGTTAGTTGAAACTTGCCCAAATTATAAAATAAGTAGTTAAGGCAAAAATAATTTCTTAAAAGTAGCACAGAAGAAGCACAATGTTTTAATTTGAAATAAAAAGCCTAAAAATATCCTTATATAGAAAAAAAAGAACTGTGCGTAGAAAAACCATCTGCGTTGGGGCTTAGCGTTCAAACACTCACCTTAGCTGTGTAGTTGTGAGCCCAAGGAGGAGTCAGGAAAGCCCTGTTTTATACTGAGGCGCAAGTGTCCTGTCAGCACATTTCAGCATCTCATTTTTGGTCATGAGTCCTGTTTGCCCACTTCCATTTGTCCCCTTCAGCAGCATCACTGTATTATTTTTATCTCTTGAAAATGAGAAGGAGTTCCAGGATGGTTTTATCTTTTTAAATTGTTATTGTCGTAGTACAGAAATCTGTAGAGCTTTTTTTTTTAGCCCATTTTAAGTGTTTCAATGTAAATCTGAACTGTTATGAATTTATTGTCTATATTGGTCAGAAATTTGCATTGTTACAGTATGCACAAAAATGAATCGAGAGAGAAAACAAACAAAAAAAAAAAAACTATTCCAAGAGTCCTGAGTCATGACCCCACAAGGACAACATATTTTTCTTTTTAACTGGAAGTATTCAGCTGGTACAAATAAGGAGAGCAAATCAATAACCACAATGCGCAAGTCAGTACAACTAACCCTCAGTCATAAATCCTTCTTATGAATGTCTGGCAATAATAAGTAATTAACCTCGTTGATGAGAAGACTTCAAATGTCACTGGTATAAAGTTGCAGGAGCTTTACAAATTTGACATGTTACAAAGAAATCAGATTGGTATACTTCTGTCCCTTCAAGAAACAAGCAGGGATGCCAAAGGATCATGCCCTTCCTCGCTAAGAACAGCTGAGGCTCACCAGGCCTCTCCTGGGGATGAAACAAAGTCCAAGGTGGTGACAAAATCCTTGATGTCAACAGCTTGAGTCATTGTGTGCTAATAGCTGGACCTTTCTATGCCGAGAGTCCTGGATGAATGTGTGCATGGCCTTTTTTTCACTTTTAAGATTTAAAATAGTGGATCAGGACCTCTTTAGTCTGATGGTCCTTCTCTGTTTGGCTAAGTGTGACATGAGATTTACATTTACATTTACATTTAATCATTTAGCAGACGCTTTTATCCAAAGCGACTTACAAATGAAGTCGCTGAATACTTCCAGATTTGATTTAAAGTAGGCTTTGTGAGCCTTAAGGTCAGTCTTTCCACTGGAAAGGTGATCTCATACTGGCAAAGAGCAGAAAGCTTTAAAAATTGTGGGGGAGTTACTCTTGAGATATAATGGGCTCCATCGAATAAAAATGTGAAACTTGATCACCCACCCATAACACTACATTCTTATTTGGACAAATTGCAAATATAGCCACCAGTGCAGTCTTTGACCAACCAAATGGCAGCAGGCTCAGGGGATTTATTATGTCTTGAACTTCCTGCATTATATTTCAAAACAAAATCCAAGTGTTTTAGTGTCTGTCAAGAGCCTGCAAGTGTGCGGCTTTAAAGATTGCGGATTGGTGTAATGGTTGTTGGATGAGACAGTTGTATCATAGTTTCAAGTTGTTTCTGCTTCTTATTTTAGGACTTTGAAATATAATACAGCGTCTTTGCTTCTTGTGGCAAAAGACAAATGAGTTTGTATTGGCTTTGCTTTAATGTTTAATGTCTGAGTATGATGCCGCATTTACACCATGCAGAGATCAGCTGCTTACAAAGCCTCTTGGTGGATGCAGTTGGGTTGAGTAGCCTACAGTTGAGTAGAACCACAGATAAGTATACATTTTCATTATATTCATATAATTATTATTATATAGATAGAGCTATAGCATTTTAAATGCTTTTTACTTGCCTTACCAGACAAATAGCCTGATTAAAACATAAGTGACAAAAATAACCAGCCAAGTATCGAAGCGCGAGAATGATTCTTCTAATTGTATTATCCAACATTCAGTATAAACTCCAACTGATAATGGATAGTATATTTCTGGTATCAAGGTCGCGCTGTTAAGGCTCACTCGGTTTGTCACTTTGTGAGAGACTTCAGAACAAACAAGCGTAATAGCACAAATAAACTGAACGGAAGAAACACACTGAGGTAAAAATTCAAAATGTATAGTTTATTCATAACATGATATAGTTAAATAGCAACATGACAAATGAGCTATTTTGCCTCAATATTCTCAGATGCAAAAAACAAACAAACAAAAATTCGAAACAACTACAGAGTGCGCGCATTGTGCGTGTGAGCATTTAGTACAGTGCACTCTTTAACTGCATGATTCAGTCTATTAAATTACTGTCAGAATGATCACAAATTCAAGACATAGGGGCAGAAAAATGTGTATATTTATACCACTTCATATAGGTAATGAATTTCACACAAGGAGTGCCTTTTTCCACCAAAAATTACAATATGGCATTTGTAATTGCAGGTTAAATGCATTCATGTTCTGCATTAAACAGTGTGTAAATAGGTGCAGTTTATGTCTGGATTGCAAAGATAAAATTTTGTTGATACTGATTTCATTTGCTTGGTAACAACCCAAATGTCTTATTATTCTAATACACTGATTAAATGTAAAAATTTGACTCAAATGAAATGGCTTTATAAAGAAAAAAATGCCCATAAAAGGTAAAAATCTATTTAAACTCATTGAAAAAGATCTATTTCTATCACACCACCACAGAATTTGAAGAATAGACTATGAAAAACTTTAGGTGACTCACTCATTAAGTGACTTATCGCCACTTACTGGTTTAGTTGGGAAGTATGTTGGAAAATATAAATTTTTCCCTCAACATTTCATATTTTTATATTCATAAATGTATTTAAAACATTAATCTCAAAACATGATTTATTGCAGTTGTAATTATTGTTATTTGCAGGTGAAAATATTTAATCTGACTCATACCAGATCCATTGAATTTTTTGGTAATTTCTAATCATTTGGCATGAAAGATGATGCATACATCTAAAAAGTAAATCTTTGTAAAGGTAAATACAAATATGCAGATTTAAGTATGTAAAAGCTGCTAGAACACTGATGAAAATATTTCTTCTGAATAAATTGTTTACTCCACCAAAATCTAATGGATGCAGTTATTTTGAAGGGATATTTTGTATGGAATATTGTCTCCTAATATGAAAATTTCACTGTATAATTTATCACAGCAATGACATTTTGTTTTGTTTTTTATTTAAACACATTAAATATTACATATATGTAATGTAATAAAATGTGTATTTCCATTACAGGTTTAGGTCTTATAAGATGGTATTAATAAGGTCTTAAAAAGTCTTCAATTTAACTTGCTCATGTCTGTAGAAACCCTGACATTTTCATTTATATTATATTTTTGATGCAGTTGCATGATTTTGCACATACTGTACTTGCTTTGGAGTGCTTTTAACATTTGTGTTAACTCACAGGGTGTGGTTTTCTAAAATAATGCTTTAAAGCATGACAGAATGAGTACCTGAGGGAGAGAAAGATAAGATCACCACAGAGAAGCAGAGAAAGTGTATGAGGACAGAAGACAACAGACCTGTAGGAGCATGTTGAAGTAACAAGGGGTTATTCTAGTCCTGACATCAGAGTCTGACAGTGTTTTGATGATTGGGAGAAGTAGACGTGCCACTATATTGTGAATCATATTCTATCTAGAAAATTGGCCCACAGCGAATTGCAGTAGCCTATAGTCTTAAAAGGACAAGACGTTGGTTAGCTGATACGACTTGGACACCCTTTAGATTTCACAAGGTACTGCTATCCGATGTCGCATTACTTCACAAAAATGTAAACTTTAAGTGACAGAATACCATGTAGGCTGATTAATAGTCATTTATTTGGTTGTAATCCAGTGTGCACCAGTTCAATCGTTGCAAAATGCATTGAGGTTACATCATATCCCCAAAGAAGTACACATGAAAGGACAAATAGGACACCTACTATGGTCTCGTGGACTTCAGTTCTGTGTAAGCAAAGGACACATCACTTTTTAAACAATTTACCATGTAACCATAGGTTCTGATTGACATGGATACTTTGTGAGAAGCTTTAATCTTTATTTAAGATTTATTAGAAATTAAGAGAACAAGTCAAAATGTTAAATAAAAGAAAAACAGCAGCAGCCATTGTTGTTTGGTGGTCAAAGTTATTAATCACATGACTGTTAATTGCTGTCTCTCATTGAAATGTGATTCACTCTGCAACCTCTTTTCCCTGTGAAAAAACCCCAAACATAAATAACATTCAAATATTATGGACTTTTGGGTTTAGTTTATGTATACTCAGAAGTCAACAACAGCTCTTCTGCCATCATAGGGGCCTGCAAATGACTACAGCTCTTTTTCAGTGTTCACTAGATGTAATTAATAGGATTTGACCGGATAAAAATGTGTGAACTTTTATGGACATGTAGTCATATAAAACATATCAATGTGTACTTTCATATAAATAGGCACTTACATCAGTAATAGCTTTTTTTCAGCCTTCTCCTGCATTCCGTGCCCCCTGAACAGCATCATCCACTTCACCTTTGTACTAAATTGACCTCAAGCTTCTTTTTGGTGTAGATGTATTATGGAAATTAACATGGTTTACCACTGGCTATTCTATCTAAGAGCCCAGATGAATTAAATTAGAAACACTTGAAAACAAACCTGGGAGTGTAGAAGTCCTACAACGCTCACTGACATCCACCACTTTGCAGATCTCTGAGAGATCATCACTCGAGAGCAGATCTCTGCTCCTCAATTTCGGCCTGCTTCAGGTTGTTCCTGTGTTCAACCATAGTAACCTGTACTTTCAATTCCTCTAGTCTATACCCCTCAGAATATCATCAAGGTGCACTAGGGCATCCAGTTAAAAGATTTATAACTTGATTCAATGTAATAAGTACTTAAGAGGATAAGGTTCAGCTCCCAGCTGAGGAAAACTGGAACTTTTACAAGGGCTCCACGATTTTACTTTGATCTGCCGTTCCTAAGATGTTTCTGAGCTTCAGTCACCTTGCTATTTGCATGGTCCAGCTGAATCTCCATCTCATTTAGGTCTCCTTCCAGCTTATTCCTTTTGATCTTTTCTATTTCCTCCTCTTTCTCAGCCAATTTACCATCAGTCTCCCCTTTCACTTGGCTTAGCTCAATCTGGATAAGAATAATCTTAGATTCCTCATGTTCCAGGGTTCCATGTTGACCAGTAGAACAATATATCGAACATAAGTAATATGAACACATATTTAACATGGTAAAATTACCCTAAACAGTGCAGACACTGCTTCTGAACAGAATAATACTTAGTACAAATATAATATATACATTTAATAACACATTTGTTAAAAAATAGACCCTGCAGAATATTAACACTATCAGATATATGTAGTCGTGTTTATGAGCCACTGAAAAAAAATATATATTTTTAAATAAATAATTTATATGCATCCATATTGTAACCATATCTGAATGTTTTTATAGCTAAATTTGAAGTCACACCCTCAGTTCCATCAGGCTCGGCCTGTTCCTCCCTCTGCTTCTGCTTCTGTTTGAACTTCATGTTCCCATGATGCATCACAGCTCCTATCAGCTTGTAGATGCCTATTTTCACCTCAGCATTGAAGCCCAGAATATCAATAGCGGTCTACAAGTCAAAAACAATCAAATGTACCTTTTACAATGTATTTGATATAATGTATAAAATATATAAAATATAATATACAGAGTATAAAACCATAAGATTATGCATTAAATGTTAAGTGCTCAGACATTTGGCTTCCACATTATTGATGCTCTTGACTGTGATCTCACCCTGACTGATCATGGGATAGTCGTATGGGTTAGTGGTGATCAGAAGAGCCTCTACAAAAGGAATATGACAAGAAAGACAGACTTCATACTGCTGCACAAATATAATAATTTAATGCTCACATTATCTGTTGTTTCAGATAATCTTTATTTATTTAAAATTATATAATGCAAAATATGATCTCAATGCAATAATGTTCAACTTGTGTCCCCCCATGTTCGATAAGATTCATTGGAAAAATGTCATCCTCCTTCACTGTGGCAGTTTTTTAGGGGGAAAAATACTAGGTTCAGATTACTAAAATGCTTTGTATGTTTTTGAACTTGCAGTAAATTATTTATTTCTATTGTTACTTAGTTTTTAGATGTAAATCATGGCTTCCGGAGGTAAATGGCCACTGGACCAAAACACTCAAGGTGCCACTTTACTGGATAGACCAGATAGACCAAACATCAATATCATTAAGGATATTGATAATTGAAATAGTAAGTGATAATCCCATACCTTACTGCAATAAAATAATGATAATTATTGTTTGATGAGGTCATATCATAGGTTTTTGCCTCCTTTTGCTTCCAATCAGTAGAAATTGGCTTAAATGATGTGAGAAACCTTAAAAGAAGATATCCCTTCAGCACATAGAGATGATTTTTGTTTCTGTACACATAATAAACTTAATAAACTTTATACATTTTGTGTATTTTTGCAGGCAGACTAAGTTGTTTTTTTTTTTTTTTTTTTCAGTGTGACTCACCTACTGGAAGTCAGCCCCCATCAATGGCTTCACACTTGAGTTGTTTTATAGAGCACAGCACAGCACACAATGTGTTTGGTCAGCAAAACTCTCTCTATCTGGTGCTTGGACTGCCCTTCGCATCTCTCTCTGGAATATTATTTTTATCTGATGATAAATTTGAAGTTATTTTAAACAGAGTATTGCAGTTTTGCTACAATATTTCCACTTTTTCCACTTAGTCTGGAGCTTTGCATATCAAAGACATGTACTGAAGCTTTAAACAAAGTGAAACATGCATATTCCAATTTTTTATTTATAAATTTTTATTATTATTAAAATGATAGAAAAGACATGTAACAATAACTTTAGAATCATGTGAGAAGTTTGATGCTATGTTATACAATTGATAGCATTGTAGTGTTGTCACTTGTGCATAAGCCGCTAATTTATTGATTTCGTTTCTGCATCTTCATATTGGATATAGCTGTTTGAGACAATTACCCATTTCAATGTTTAAATAGAACAGTTGTTAAACTTATGTGACCCAAGGAGAATTATTTTACCTGTTTTTTTTTTTTTTTAGATTTCTATTTTTATGGTACAGTAAGGGCAACTTCATCTCTGCCAGCTTTATTTCTTGACCCATCTCTTGTGGTTGTTAAAGAACTGCCCATCAGTTCAACAAGGGATTAAATGATTTATACCAATTACACTCCGAGTTTTCTTGGGATGGGAAACAAGATAGGGGCTCTGTAAAAATTCTCAACAGGTTACCCACAAGGATGAGCTCATCTCCCCAATGAAAAGGGATGTATGAGATTTAAGATTTCATATGATCATCTTATAAGGATTAAGAACAAATATAGATGCACTCATGCAGCTGCCCTTCGAAAACAACACAAAATATACAAGAGCCTGAGGGAGAAGAGGTAGGTGAGTACTTTTATTTCTATCTCATTTTAATTATAAAAAGAGAAAAAAAAAGTTATGTAAACATGAGATTGCTATCAATTCTTTGCTATACTACCAAGAGAAAACAGATATTTATAAAAGTATTACCAACTCTACTTCAAAATCTTAGTTAAATATAAAATTAATAATTGCAGAATTCTTATTCTCCCCAAGTCTGTGCAATAATAATGGCATATCCCTAGATTTGTTTTTTAACTGAAAATAATTCTGATTATTGGAAAAAACAATAATTATAATAACACAAATTTCTTAAATTATGATACCAACCTATGGTATTTTCTAAATATCATGTGACACAGAAGAAAGGTCAATTACCTAGCCTTGGCTGTGTGAATAAACAACTAAAAATAGGTTACTTCTACTAGTATTTGAATATCTTGTGATGAGCTTTTTTTAAAATATATATGTCATAAAAAGGTATTGCGTATCAAACGGTTATTGATCCTTTTCAGGATCTTCAAATATGAGCCATTATTGCATTGTACATACTGTAACATTCAAAGTGTACAGAAGACAGACTGGAGCAAAACTTACCGCGATAAGCAATTGAACCTAAATTGAAAATTGAACTAAATTGAAAGAGTGGTCATTCCCACAGTACACAACACATTACAAGCAATAAAGGGATTTATTTAGCATCATCATTATTTTGCCATGACCGATATGATTTGTAAAATCCATGTGCACCAGCGTGAGGTTTTTTTTTTATATCAAAACTTACCTTGAAAATTTTGAACACAGTATACATATTTATAAAAAACACTGACAATGGCAAAACAAACCGTTTTAAATGATTAGACATTGAATATTTTTCCTTAGTACTCATGAGCATCATTGAGGTTTCATTTATATAGACCCACCCTGATTTTAAGGTTTATTAGAAAGGCAGAGGTAAAATGAGTCTATACTTTAAAATATGTACAGTACCTACTCATTAATATTCATGAGCACGAGGGAAAGCAGTGGCATATTCAGAATATTGCAATGTTGTGAGCGCTTCACAACTACTAAATAATAGCAAAGGGATTTGGGATAAGATGAACAGAGACAGGATACATAAATGGAATTGCAGAGTGTGAAGAAACAAAACACATTTAAAACAAAATAAGGCATTTAGCACAACTTAAAAATTGAGAGAGGGCAAAAAAAAAAAAAGTCAAAGGAATAAAACAATAACAAAAGGAGTACTGTGGCTTCACTTTGCTCTTAAGTTACAATACTGCAATACTCTGAATTCATTCCTGTGACAGACGACACCCTCTGGATCCAGCTGTTCCACCTTCACTGGTGATCCAGGAAACAAATCACACCTTAACTACTTCCTCAGTAGCCCACCAGCTCTCCATCAGTTTTTCCAGCATCCAATGTGACCCAGGTATTGCAGCCAGTAGAAGGTGTACTGATAATTTCCTAAAACTGTTGAGCACAAACAGAATACAGAGTAAGAGAGTTTGCTGGTGTGACGGGAACATTCATTCGATTAAATGAGCTTACAGAGAGACTCACATTTTTGAGGAACTCCTCTGCAACTATGCGAGCCCTGGCGTTGACTGACAGTTTCATCTCACTGATTTCCTTATCGATCTCCTCCATAAAATGGATGACAAAGTCCACTAACTTATGCTTGTACATTTGTTCTGTGTGGAAGTTAGTAATGAGGAAGCTGATGTCATATCCCTGACAAAAGAAAGGAAGGTTATTCACTGTTAAAATATCATTTTACATGTAGACATTTCACAGCAAAGAACTTATGATATTTGTTTGCAAGAAATAAAAATGAACGGCGAACACAAAGCTTTGTAATCACAGAAATAGGCCTAGGGGTTTAGTAAGTTTCTCCGCTTGCTCTCACCTCGACAGCTTTTCTTCGCAGGATGAAGAAGCTCTCAGCTCTCATCATCATGAAGCGCATGAACTTGTGACATAGGATCTTTTCAATCTCATCAGCCTTTAGTGGACCAGTGGAGATGCGTCATCCAATTACAGACCATTAAAGACAGAAACAAGCCATCAAACTGGATTCTTAGCTTGTTCTATTGAAACGCAAATCACATACCTACTGGCCTTCCACAGTGGTTCTCAACCTTTGTGACTCAAAATGCCCAAAATCACCAACACAACATTCAAAGGACCCCCTCTTCCAATACTGACATACTGGTATATATATATGTTTGGTATTTCTGCTGTAATTATGAAAAAATGCTTGTTTTCCAATTTTTATATGTTAAATTAATCAGTTACGACTACACCTAGCTTGTTTGTGTTTTTTTTAGCACATGCTTATTTTAAAACATTAATGAAAATGTATTAAACCCTGGTAAAAAAAAATCCCCTGGTTTACCGCATTCAGCGGACTGCATGTGTTGAGTCAGAGTGAAACTACCCTCCCTCACTTGTCTCATCACCACCACAATACTTCTCTTTTTGTATTATTAGTCACATTTTAAATTTTCAATATATACCAATAGTTCGAGACCCATCTCCGAAAGAATAGCAAAAGTGAGTTGGGGGTAAAACAAATGTTCTAACCTGTTTGACAGCAATGCTGACTCGCACAGAGTTGATAGAGCCTTCTATTAAGACCTTCTCTTTTTCATTCCTACTGATTACAACAGGCTGAAGCAACAGCTCCTTACTGCTCCTGTTGAGATAAGACAGAAATAGTAAAGCATACACACAAACACACTGACATTCTGCATACAATGCAACAGAAGTAGGCTAACTGTCTATTGCAGTAAGCACCACAACTGGTTTTAAAATGGCATGCTGAATCACCATTATATTACCATAGACATTAAATCAGGCTTCGGTTCACTGCCTACTCTGATTTTAATCAGTCATTCTAACACATTTTTCTGATACAAATACAAGGATCAGCATAATTGACATACTATTATAGAAGTTATTAATATTTTGAATTTTATTTTATTTTTAGATTTTCCGTTATAATAATGAAGTTTAAATTAATACATTTGAATTAATTTAAGTTTTATTATTTTTGTTAGGCAAGTGTCATTTTATTTATAGCTTCTATTAAGTTTTAGCAATTTTAGTACCGTAAAGGCAACATTTCTCATTTTCATTTAAATTTTAAGCTTTTCATCTAACATTTATATTTTGTTTAGGCTTTAGTGAACAAAAATAAAACTGATTTTGTTAACAATAACAACACGTTCAGGGGTCTCATGGTGTCATGCATTTAAGGACCATGGAATAATCACCAGGAGCAAAAAAAAACAAAAAAAAAACAGATGCTCAAGAGTAAAACATTAGAAATTATCATATGTTCTCTATTTCTTTTAAAGCTGAAATGAAATTTTGAAGAATATATTCCATTGGTAGGTTAGGTTGGGCTGTTTACTGCAACTTTTGCTACAGTAGTATTCGCTATTTCGCTTTCAAACTATCTACCACAAATTGTTTATATTGTAAACATTTTTATGTTAAGTTTTAACCAGCCAGATCTATGCCACTGACCTATTTGAATCATGTAACTTTCACACACAAATAAAACACATATGCAAACAGTCACATTATACACACTTACCGGACTTCAACCTCAGGTTTGTTGTGTCTTTCAACCACCTGTGAGGAGAAGTTTTCCAGACAGAGAGCTGCCTGCAGTGTAGCACGCACCGCATTCAGGTATGGGCGCAAAGTTGCCGTCTGATGAAACAAATCAAACTAAATCAGTACTCAGGACGATGAACAATGTCAGCTACCTTACAGCAAGCAAGCACTTAGCAAATGGCTCACAACTTCCACTCGTTTGGTTCCACACACGCCTGAACCTGCAGGGGAGTTCTTAGGATACTGTACTTAAGCACTTAAGTCCTCCAAAGAAAGAAAAAAAAAAATAATAATAATAATAATAATAATAATAATAATATTATATATATATATATATATATATATATATATATATATATATATATATATATATATATATATACTGTACACTTTAAGTGGCTAAGTCAACCTGCAAACACCAAAAATCTTTTCATAGACTGCACACTTCTGAAGCCTGACACTTCCTGAACTTAAATTCAAGACATGGAGGAAGTGCAAAACCTGCATGAAAGATGATGCATATTAAAATCAGAAATAGCTCACCGCATAGAACTAGACTATAAAACAGACAGTTGTCTGTACACATAATTAACATACCTAAAGCAACTTAATATTGTTATACCTGGGATAAGCACCTATAACATATTGTGTTGTGGATAAGTAAAACAAGTAAATATCACATTAGTAACCAGCAACCAGATCAACAGAATTTGCACGTATAGACCCGTTTATGGGTAACAATACAGATGAAATAAAATGTGTAGCACGACACTGGTATATTTAATAATAAAGGGTTGCTTGTTTATTTGCTAGCCATCGATTAAGATTCAATATGAAACAGGTCAGTTTGAGTTAGTTTGCCCATAATACAAAAACCCTGTATTACAGAGCGCTGGCATTGTTAATACATAATAAATAGTCAAATCAGTATCAGTGAACCCGCGACTGGGGAATAAGGGTGGGGATGTTAGCTCTACGAGCCGAATGAGCAACTTCATACCAACGCAGAAACAAACACCAGCAATCAGACATTTGCGTCACAACAGTATAATCATTTATATTCTAAAACTTATATATACAAAACAAAATTTATCTTGTTTCTCGACGTGTTGAAAGACAAACCTACCATTTCTGTGTACCCGTTGGAGCAGAAGACGGAAGTGCTACAAACACCGGGCGACTTCCGCGTGTAACGCCAGTCATCTCATTGGAAGATACCAATTTTTCACCAAGTAAGGGGCGACGACTGTAAACTGGTTTTTCTGAACCTACTCTTTTAAGTCGAAGACATCTTTATACTAAAAAGGGCTAGCATGCCTGTGTTATGCTTCATTCGCTGACAATAATGCTTAATGTGGACTTTTACTTGGTACAGACATTTTTGCAATGTTGTAAGTTTGTATTTTATTTTTTTTTGTATGCACAGTACTATTTAATCTAAACTGCTCTACCAAGTAATGTTTTTGATTCATTTTAAAAATATAATTTTGCATGAGGGTCTTTTTTTTTTTCAAAGTGCTCCGCACGGATAAAAAAAAAACAGCAGAAAAAAGATCATACATTAATAACTTTATGAAAAAAAAGTTTACATCTCCAACAACTTGATTAGATCCCAAATAAGTAGTCTTAAATGTATTTCCCTTTTCACTGGTGACTTCAAATTATTTTTGTGCATGCACCCGTTACTGTTTAAATATAACGTGCTCAGGACAATATAATAAAATTGAATCATTAATCTAATCTTGAGATATATTAACGCTGTTGTTTAAATGAACATGTTTAAAAATGGATCACCATTAAACAGTCTTCAAGAAGGTTGTGCAATCATTTTTATTTAAACATCACATTTTTATTTAAACAAGTACGTTGTTATTTTTTGCAGTTCATCAAAATGTCATATGAAAAAAAAAAACGCTGTTCTAGCCACAAAGCGTTCATCTTCGTCTAGTTAGCTAGTACCAAGTATCCTGTTTAGTGCAGCAAATGAAACTTTTACTTTCATTTAAGAATAAGCATGACGTCTTGCAGCACAGAAACTAAAGTGGGTGTGTCTCTATGAAGCAGTTTTCTAGAAGCACTACATCCGATCAAACCCTTAATGAGAGCATAACTAAAGTCAACAAAAATATCAATATACATATATAAAAAAAAATCCCCCTTTGTCTATGTGTTCTCTTTCCAAGAAGCTATACAAAAATATAATTCTTCATTTTCACAGAAAGTCTATTTTGATTTCTTCGCCTTGGTTGCCTTCTTCACCGCGACTTTTGGCTTTTTTGCAGCTGCTTTCTTCGGTTTGGGTGTCGCCTTCTTAACACTCGTCTTCTTTGAGGTCTTCTTTTTAACGGGGCTCTTTTTGGCGCTCTTCTTTGCACTCACTTTCTTGGTCGCTTCTTTTTTGGACTCCGACTTTGCAGGTTTTTCTGTCTTAGTCGTCTTGGTGGCACTCTTCTTTGTTTTTTTCTCAAATTTCTTCTTATTTAGCTTGAATGAGCCGTTGGCACCCAGTCCCTTCACCTGCACGAGCGTGTCGTTGAGCAGGAGCGCGCGGATGGAGTAGCGCAGATACATGCGGCCGTTCTGCTGATCAAACCAGCTCACTTTCTTCGCTTCGTTGTATATCTTGAAAAGCGACGAGCCGTTTTTCTCGCCCAGGGTTCGGATCGCATCGATGACGAGCAGGCTGTACTTCCCGGGCCCCTTGCTCTTCTTTTTCTTCTTTTTGGCAGGAGAAGCAGTCACGGCAGGTTTTGCCTTTTTCGCCGAAGCCTTCTTCGTTTTGGGTGCTGCTGGAGCAGGGGCTTGGGCGGGTGCCGACTCTTCGACCTCAGCAGACATGATCAAATCTGATGCGTTTATATGGGCGTATTCGAGAACGCGAGAATATCAGCTCTAGAATGCGAACCTCATCTCAGAGTTTTGAATCGTCAGATTTAACGGCGCCACGCGGACGTGATTGAGAACAACAACACCGTCGTCAGAGGCGCTTGTGGAGTTGTGTTTTTTTCCACGACTTTGGGAGCTATTATCTGGTTAGGATGACATATATTACTAAGTTAAATGATTCATATTGGAAGTGCAAAAGGTGCTCTTTCTGACAGTGTGCAAACGTGATGAAATAAATGCAAAACCGTGGCGCGAGAAAGCAAAGAAAAGATCTTGCCCACACAATGCCTTGCGATTTTGGGTAGGGGCACTTACTTTGCCAACGAAAAACTTTTTAAGGATATTGAGACGGTTCTTACAATAAACTTGCTGTGAAAATTTAGAAAGTAACGATTCAGAAATTATACTACTCAGTCCGTGTTTACCAAACGCCTTCGAGATGCAAGCAGTTTAATTTCACTCAACTAACACATTAAACGCCCTCCCGTGGCTGTGGATTGGCAAACTTTTTATTTCCTTTGCTTTTTTTGTTCCCGGTGACTGTATTCTCCTGCGCTTGTGTGTGAAAGTGATTTTTTTGCTCGAATAAAAACATTATTATTTGACAGTTGCATGGTACGTTAGTCATTAAACTTTTTAGGTTTTAAAAGGTTTATTATATCAAATAGTGTTGAGTATGGGATCAGATTCCCAGTTGAGCTTCAGTTGCTAGAATTTGAGGATTCTGACAACTCGTTACAGGAACATGATCATAGTTAACATCTCAAAAGGATCTTTACTGCATTGAGCAGCTAAAACGACAGATTAGAAATCTGTGAAAGCTAAAACTTTTTGTGATTTAATTTTGACCATCTGGATAAACATAATAGTTGGTACAGTAAGAAGAGAACATAAAAATAATTACGACACGATATAACAAATCAAAGTTTAGTTTAACATTGAGACTAACTAACAATGTGTGGTATTTTTCAAAAATAAAAATACTCAGCAAACCCCGCCCCTATTGTGGCATGAGCTGTTAAAAACTTCAGGGGTCGCCACAGAATACATTTGTATAATTAGTCCTTCCATACAGGATACAGATTTGGTTGATATAACCATACAATGATACTTCTGAGAGTTTCAAAACATATGAAGGGAATATATATATATATATATATATATATATATATATATATATATATATATATATATATATATATATATATATATATATATATATATATATATATAATATCTTAAAATCACTGGTGTTCAGTAACAGTTGCTTGATTATTTTTCGAAATGTGCATATGATTATGTTGTTGTTTAGGGTATTTTGTGGCCCCACCCATCACATAAATGTCAATAAGCTTCATGACATTTTATTGAACTAATAACTAATGCCACGAAATAAGTAGATATTTGTAAATAATCAAAAGAAAAACCTGAATGCATCATGTCTGATCAACATATCAAGTTGTGGAAGTTTATTATTCTGCAATACCTCAACAAAACAATTTTTTTTAAATTAATCCACTTTCTCCTCTAAATGCCTTTATCCCAGACATTCAGCACTAGATGGCAGTCTATCTACTGATAATCGTATGTGATGAAATTTAATAAACACATGTACAGTACAATGTGTTCACATCTTCCAAACCTTGTAGGTGTAACACATAATAACAGGGTACAGACCTCTTAAATTCATTACAAACTGTAAATGTCTTACGTTTCTGCACCCGATGAATTACAATTTTACGGGGAAATAATCCAACATAGGCATTTTTGATCTGTTCAATACCCACTGCAGGTGAGTCATGCGTTGACTGTAATATGCATGTTGGCATATTTACAGTTACAGAGTTGTTGTAGCTACTTCCTGTTGTACACAAGCACACAAAAAGCAAACACCTGTCAAATAAAATAAGTCTAGCACCTTCTCGCTTGAGACAGAGAAAGGTTAAAGGTCAAAGTGCAGCAGAGGTCACGCTATTCAATAGATTTTTTTCCTTCCCTGCCTGTGTGTACATATATATATATATATATATATATATATATATATATATATATATATATATATATATATATATATATATATGTATATATGTATATATATATTAATAAGCGACTGTCTGTCTTTTAATAAGAATTTTAAAAGAGGAAACGTTTTACCACCCGTAACAAACTCAATAAACATTAGACACACTCCAAAACAGTAAAAAGGTTGAGTTAAAACCTGATGAGGTTGTTTATCTTTGTATTTGAATGTGATTGTAAGAGAGTTTGTGTTTATTTGTAGATCCTAGATGGATTTGATGGTGAAATTTCATGCGACCAATTAAATGTGCATGTAAACATATAGGAACAAGTGTGTGTACTTGTGTATATTAGGGGGTGGGTGTACCAGTGCATTTCAGACAGCAAAGAGCCACAGTTATGTAGGAATCTGAGCCAAAAGAGCCTCACGACAGAAGAGAGTAAACAGGAGAGGAAAAATATCCAGATTTGGCTGCTTGTGCTGTGCAGATCAATCATTGTATGACATTCATTAGAGCTATAGAGAACAGAGCAGATGGCTCCTTATGAATTTGAATCACTCTTTTGGTACTTTGGTGTCATACAATGATCGGTGCAAAACGACGCTTCAAGCTGAATGAACGAACAAATACCTAACATGTACGTGTATTTGCATTCCTTTGATCGTTCTCTGTAGATCTCATCTTCTCACACGCCACGATTGGTTGATTATGTATCATATCTGCATGTTATTGGTCAAACTACTTTGGATGTTTTAGGCAATATAGAAATCCTGGCAAGGACACGTCCTGGGTAAATGGTTCATATGGTCACCCTAGAAAAGATAACAGGAGATGAGACACTGACAAGCACATAATGAGAAAAAAGATAATGTCTAGGAATTGATAGACTGCAGATGGTACTGATCTGAACACAAGAGTGTGGCTAAAGAAAATCTTATTGAAGGTAACTAGTATAAACTAGATACTGGTAGAGTAGATAGAGAAATAGACATGGAACAGGTGCATACTATCTCTTTGACCTTGTGTGCTATCCTGAGCAGTGTGTGTGTGTGTGTGTGTGTGTGTGTGTGTGTGTTTTGCCCTTACTTTTGCCGGGAAGCGTACATGATGTGTGTCTGTGTGCTTTGTCAGAGGGACATCCTGGTGGCTGGGTCGTCCAACTGCAGATGTGAGGGGAGCTGCAGTGCAACAGCATTATCCCCTAAAATACATCACCCTCACTCTCAGGAATCAAGAGTTAGAAAGACTCCAGAGAACCGCAAAAACGCACAGGCAAGCATGACCTAAATGATCTGTACTGGGCACAAATATTTTATAAGTTACCCTTATAATGAATAAATGCTGTAGAAATTTTGCTCATTTTTAGTTAGTTTTAACTAATGTAGTTAACATTGCATGCTCAAAAAAGTGAAGCCTTACTTTGTCGGTGTCTGTATGCATTTGTTTGTTTTTTCAATGTTATTAATATTTGTTGCTTTTGTGGGTTCGTGTGGTGGTGTAATATATATATATATATATATATATATATATATATATATAGCATATGTTTTTTATTCCTGTATCTAATATTTGCCTGTTGGATAATAATCGATAATGGTTAAATTCAACAGCACACATATCTAAATACTTTGCATTTAAGACATCTATAAGGATACAAATGTACATTCTAGGTAGAATCATATAATTATAAATGTCTATATATATATATATATATATATATATATATATATATATATATATATATAATATTAAAGAACATTAACAAGTAATATTACTGACACTAAGATAAAGTCTTAGGATATGGAGAATTTGTATACAATGTTGAATATGGTGATTGAGATTCAAAATGCATGTTCTTTGTGTTTTTATGTCTGTGTATGTTTATGTGTGTCATGAAGATGTGTGATGCGTCTCATCCAGCTGCAGCACTGTATGCTGCAACGTGAATCAGACTCCAATCTGATTCTCTCCTTTCTCTAACCTTTGTATGGTCTGGGGGCAAATAAAGCAAAGGGTTTCTTGTAAGCCACTGTGGCCAGTGTTGAGATTTCAGTCCCATGGCATTATAGGTTACAAAATGTACACAAATTCACATCTACATGGCACTAATAAGACAGCCCTCTGATCCCTGATGCCTGAAAGACAGAAAGTGTGTGTTATAGAGGGCAAATAGTGGGAGTGTGAACTGCTCCTTTTAGCCATTTTCACAAATAGATGTAAGTCTGTTCAACACGTTGTCAGTATCTATGATCTGCTGACTACCAACCAGATATGATATTTCACATACACTCACTTAGATACACATTCAAACACACCAAATCATGCTGCAGCACACTGGAGTTTTTCATCCATACTGTTGCATGAGTTCTGTTAGGCCTTTGTATACAGAACACAGAGAACATGGGACATTTTGCACAGGGGGATGTTTTTGCTCTCAATGGTCTGTATCTTATAAAGTAGAAATACAACTTTATAATGGCATATTTTTAAGTATGTACCGACCATGAGGATTTGAAGTTCAGCCACAAATGTGGATGGCTTTAGTACAGTCCACTTATTTTGTGGATATTCAGTCCATTATATGCAACCTTGCTTGTTTAGCTGGTGAATGAATCAAGTGGATCAAGAACAAATATACAGTTACTCACACTGAAGGAGGCTTCTCTGCTCTTCTCGTTTCCACCAACAAGATCACTATGGTGAAGCAGAAGCCAGCTTAGCTGTTACCACAGTATCCTGGCTGAGTGCCTGGCTTGTATGACAAGGAGATAAAAGGAGTGATGGGGAGAGAGATAAAAGGAGAGGGAGAGGGGGGACTAACAGTCTGCAGGCACCCAGTCCGGAAACCCAAAGCGGGCAACAGTTACCCAGCACATCCCCTTAAAGCTGAAAACACTCGTGCACACATACACTTACTCTCTTACCACATGTTTTTGCATACTGCACATAGTAATGAAAACAAAGTGTGCATTTGTCCCCAAGGAAATTTCCACATCTAGCTATTTGTATCAGAAGCAGACCTTTTTAAAGTTGAACAGCTACTTAATGTGTGTAATCTTTGCTATATTGTATTTTTTATCATCTAAGTAAGACAGCATATATCTATATTTTTCATTATTTATGCTTATCAGGCAGATTAATGGGAAAGCAGGGCCTGAAGTATTCGGGAGGCTGAGTGTTGAGAATGTTGTATCGATTTATCTGAAGCTCCATGAAGCCGAAAATGGCCAGAAGATGGCGGGTTTGAGTTAAGAATGACTGAAAATCTGATCTCCAGTCCTTTTGTTTTGATTGAAGCATGCTAAAGATGCTTAGTGCCATCTCAGTAGATTCTTAATAGAAGTCTATTATGGCTTAATATAATGGGGAGATGGGAACAACTGCTGAGTATCACCTAATGCAATTATGAATAAAAATATAGCCCGGGATCCAAGATTTGAGTCGCTCTTGTCCCCATCATTCACAAAAACACCTTCTTTTCTTTAATTTTTTAAGCTTACACTTTTCTTTCCTATTACTTTTGTCCTACTGCCATGGACTTTCACAACCAAAACATGCTCATAGATTTATTTAATTTGGCACTGCACTAATGGATAGCATTGACTTTCCTTGAGATCTTGGAAACTGTCACTTTTCAATTTTTAGAAATCTCATTTAGTCAGAGACACATATTTTCATACTGGTAATATTCATTTAAGGGCATAAACATTCAACTCAATGTCAGAATAAAGTTGTAATGTGACTTGCCTATAAACACATGATACAAACAGGAAACTCCATGCTAGGGCTTCCCAACTATGATTAAAAAGATGCTGGAATCTACCTTTGCAAAATTCACCTTCAATGGTCCATTAGGGTGAACTACTTACTTGTTAGCATCACAAAATACACCTGACACCATCTCTAAAAGATTTTATACAGGGATACATTTTTAGCATCTTCACAATAAATAAATTAAGACTGAAGTATGCTAATTTTGAAAATGTCCTGACTGAAATTTGAAGCATCAGCTTTAATATGTGTGATGATGTTTTGGTAATTGTCTGCACAGAGTGGATAAGTGACTATAAAGTTTGTGTGTGTCTGTGTGTGGCATGAAATTAATTGGTGGAAATGGAACTGCATGGTTGCACTCAATGAATGTTACATGTGTGTAAAAGCAAGTGTCCGTTACAGCACCTGTCCATCTTTCTGAAGAGGGATGTGCATGTGTATGACACACAGATTGCGGTGCACCAGCGCTCCGTTTCATACCGGAATTCAGCCAGCAGCCCTGTATCCTGATGTGGTGAAAACCAGGCCTGCAAGGCATTCTGGGTATGGGAGGGGGAGAGGGTTATTCACACTACAACATCTTCACACACATTCAGTGACATTCACAAAAAGATACCCCCCCCCCACACACACACACACACCCACACACACACAATGAAAATCCTTATGATTTCCACATTGTCCAAATCGGGACAAAAGTATGGTTTCAGACGTCAAAAAGGAAAATAATTATAATAGAAGAATTTATTTATTTATTTCACAATAAAAGTCCTTCAATTACTGTAAAAGGTTGTTCTTCAAAGAATAAAAAAGAATTAACAATGCTGGATTTATAAAACAAAAAATGTACATACTGGTCAAGAAAAACACTCATAATCTCATCAGGAAATCAGGACTGGTAATAACTCTTCTTTTGCCTGAGAAAGGGAAAAGATAACTGACAGATTGTTACTGCAATATGTTATTAATGCTGCCTTCCTGATTTTCTTTTGTGGAGGAAACAAATGGCCAATCATGGGCTACATTGTTGAGCTTATGCTGTCAAGTGGAGAGAGAGAGAGAGAGAGAGAGAGAGAGAGAGAGAGAGAGAGAGAAAGCCAAATGTAATAAGAGAGAGTTTCAGGTTAAACATGTTTATCATACAAGTTTTATGAAATCTTAAGATTTGTTCAAACTTGAGCAGATGCTCCATAAGATGCACGAGCACAACAACAAGACTATTGCACATTGGAGCACTAGTCATCACAGAGAACTGACTCCATTATATTTAAAATGTATAAATGTATACTGGAAACGATCAATGCTGCTCTTTCTTGAACAGCATTAAAAAGCCTTTTGATTAGCCTTTAAAAAAAAAAACTGGAGAGGATTTTAAACCAATTACAAAACATAGAATTTATGTGAAATGTATGTTTAAGCTCTATCTGAAGTTAATTGTCACTTTTTGATCATGGTGGAAATATAGAACGAAGGTATCATTTAAGGGTTTGGTTTATAATTTGATGTGTGATGTGAATGAATGTTAGCAAACAAATATCTATATTTGATTTACAGATCGATTTACATAACACATGCATTTGTCTATTTTTTAAATGGCAGCGGCAGGCAATGTCTATGAAGCAATGTCATCTCTCTCTCTCTCTCTCTCTCTCTCTCTCTCTCTCGTTCACCTTGCCTGACTCCCATTCTCTCTCTCGCTCAGAGTGATGGAAAGATCTTATGAGAGTCAGGGTAGGTGGTCAGCGGTTTCGTGTTGTCATTGACCGCGCACGAGACGTATCTGCCGAGACAGACAATACGTGCGCGCTGGCCAGAAACTTATTCCCTGAATAATTAAAGATCGGGAGAAGTCGATGGAGGACGTTGTATTGCTTCGTAGAGGTGGGGTGGGGGGGTAGGCCTACTCATCTCACCTGGAGCATGCAGGTTTCTACTTTAATAGGCAAACCAGTTTCATAAACTTCGATTTAATATTCTTAAATCAATTTCAAAGCCAGCACTATACGGGCTGTATTCTTTGTATTTTTTTGCATTATGCATATTTTTTGCATATGTAGTTTTTAAATATTAATTTTCTATAAATATTATAAATGTGCACGCATTTTTTTCGTAGTGTTAACATGAATCGTTTTCTGAAATCGTTAACAATCAATGACTTCTCCATTCCCGGGAAGCAAGATGTGAAATGTGAAATAACCAGCAGCGCAGACCTGCAGCCAAAGGGACAGTAGCCCCTCACTGCAGAACACAAGATCCAGGGGGCGTGGTTGGATAAATAGACGCACGGGGTAAATTGGAGTTGCAGGTGTCAAGCTGGAAAAAAAAGTGAACTCCAATTGGCTAGAAAGTCATTTATGCTGACGGGAGGAGTCCGCTCTCTGCCTCATATACAACTCTTTTGAACACTGTTTTTGACTAGTCGTTGGTGTGACTACCTGTGGCTATCACTCTGGCACTTATACTCGTATACGAGGCACAAGTGCCTTTTGAACCGTAGTCGCGTGTCCTGGAGTGACGAGATAAGAAGGTCGGTTACTCTTCTTGGACTATTTTTTAACCTCAGCTTTTTTCCGACGCAAAGGATTTGGTTTTGAACATTATCTGAGGATCTATCTCAGTGTACACCAGCACATATAGCTGAGGTAATCAGCTGTAGTGCCATTTTTGTGGTTTTTGCACCTTGAAAGTGGAGAAGTGTCACAACGCACCCGGTGACTTTAAACGCTCCTGTCACACAACAGACGCACCAACTCTGATTTAATATTTTAAAATACAGCCATTTAAACTTACGCTATCATAGGTGTACTCAGTCATTTGGACTTATATTTAAGACATTCAAGAAAACATTATTTGGGAAAAACGCACTGGATGAACTTGGAATAGCTAACTTAAGAAAAAAAGGTAAAGATTTTTTTTTTTTTTCCGCATACGAAAGTTTGCATTCCTACGGGAAAACTACAGATGATGGAGCTCCCTGCGGAAACCCGGTGGAAGATGCATGCTCATCATTCAGCTTTAATGGGTACCTCAGATTCGGTGTCTCCACACGCTGGTTTAGGACATCATAGTTCGGGATATATGGAGCCAGGTACCCCATTATTGCCACCAGACGAGGTGGATGTATTTCTCAGTCATCTGGACTCTCAAGGATACCCCTATTATCACACACAAGGGTCCCACTCTCATACTCGTGCACGAATGTCTTACAGTCAAACGCATGGTGAGTAGGCCTGGAGTTTTTTTTCTTTTTCTCAGTGTTATATTTTGGCACGATTTTGAGATTTAAGGAAATGCTTTTTACCGCATCACTTAATTATTCTAAAACTGTAGGTCATATTTATTGGGTCACATTACTGCCTTAGCCTTTAGTGTCAAACATATTTAATTTTTTCACCATTATTAGATCTATACTGTTGTTATTATACATAATGTTATTGTGTAATTATGTGATATCATTTTCAATGCACACAAGTTCGAATTCAGTTTGACGACTCCAAATGGGTTGGAGTTTGAGGATGCGCATACTGTTTTCTCATTGTAATTGTGCTGAGTGCATTTACAAATAGCCTACAAATTAAAAACATTTACAAAGATTGTTATTTTTATATTTTACTTTTTAAATTGTTATATTATATTGGATTATATTAATAGACTGTATTAGCCTACATTAGATTTATATTTTAATGTTTTAACGAATGTATTAAAGAAAATAAAGTTTTGCCTCATAGCCTATGACAAAATTTCGATTCGAAAAATATTCTGCTGAATTAAAAATATGTGACGTAAGCCTATTAAAAAATATTCCGAGATGTTAACAATAATCCCAAATTGATAGTTTTCTGTTAGCTTCTTCACTGAAAAATCTGGCCTCCCACAAGTTAATTTGTCTATTATTTTTGATGCGATTTAAAATATTTTCGAGTTTCCTCATTTGGATTAACAGCCTACTTTTTATCGAGTGTTTTTTTTTTAAACAGTTTTACAGTGTGGTTAAACGTGGACGAAAAAATTGAATCAAACTTACTTTTACCAATGGACTTGTATTTTTTCCCCTTTTAGCAGCACGGCTTACGGGTGGCTCAATGTGTCGATCTCACCTTATCCACACTCAAGGTCTTTCTATCCTGGAAAACAGCAAATCGACCTTTCCAGTGACCCAGCACCACAGCACGTGGACCGTCAACCACCTGGGCAAAGCAGTTCTTCATTCAAAAAGTGCCGAGAGCTCAAACGGCCTGTACACGGGTACCGGAGCGCATGGCCCGGGTTCGATGTCGTGCCTGTCAATGAAGCAACACTGCAGCCCTCAGCTCTACTGCCTGCCCACTACTCCACCCAAAGATGCGTCCTCTGACCCTGCTTGTTCTGTGGTAAGGGACGCTGGGAAGTACCATCTGCCTCTTGTCGACGGGATGAAGATGGAGTGCTCTAGACCAATCCGTGGCAATCTGGCACAAACTACAGCTCATGTACCTTCATATTCTGAATACGCACTAGCTGGAGCGCACGAGTACACAGGCAGTGTGTTTCATTCCAGAAGTCTGCTTGGGAGCAGCGCGAGCAACATGACGTCAAAATACAAAAGTAAAAGCCACGCTTTCTCAGGTAGGTTCAGAGTTCATAATTCATATTAACAGCGGAACTTAAAACAGGTTAATTTTCAAGCGATAAATGAACCAAACATATAGTTTTCATATAGGCTATAATTTCATACCGAATAAACGTTCTACTATATAATTATTTTATGAAGCAGACATTAGTATTGCAATAAATTATGAATACGTGTAACAAGGACACTGTAATGTGTTGACACAACTTTGTTCCAGTAGGTACAGTTTTTCTGGACTGAAATAAAGGAAAATGCACTTATTGTAATATATAACAATGTATTCGATATTATTATCTAAAGATATTCTGTATAAATCTGACTACACATTACTTTTATAATGATATATTCTTTTTATATTCAATGACATATATTCAGAACTAATTTTAATTAGTTTTATTTTAGTTTAAAAATTAATATTTAATAAATAGTCAAATTATATAATTTGCATTACAAGTATTTTTATTTAGAATTAAATAAATAATAATTTAGTATTAGATTTATTTAGGGCTGTTTTGGGCCATGTCTAAAGGTTCGGTTTAACACACTTGACAAGGAATGACTGTAATGTAAAAAGTTAGAAATAACTTTTAATTTATGAAGTCAATGAATTAGTTGTTTTGCCTTTGAATACTGTTGCTTCCTGTTGGGTGTTATTTATTAAATTCACTCCAAATGACGGCAATTACTGGTAGACCCAATTGGAAGACAGATATCCCAAAAGTATGAAAGTGTGCATATCCATAAAACAAATGTCTATTTATCTGATTATCCGTCTATTTGTGCATAATGTAGTCAGCATGAATAAGTTATTTACATTGTTTTTCACTTTGTGCACCTCTGTGGATACTGTGTGCCAGAAGGGCGTGAATGTGTGAACTGTGGAGCTACATCAACTCCTCTGTGGCGGAGAGATGGATCAGGTCATTATCTGTGTAATGCATGTGGTCTCTATCACAAAATGAATGGCCAGAACCGACCCCTCATCAGACCCAAGCGCCAACTGGTAAGTGCCATATATATACGTATACACACCCTTGCTTACATTGTATTTTGGGAATGTCAGTGTGTGTGTGTGTGTGTGTGTGTGTGTGTGTGTGTGTATATATATATATATATATATATAGAGAGAGAGAGAGAAAATACATATTTTTTTTATGTTTATGAAAAATTAAACAGTTGATGAATGTGGACCTCTAGACAGTATTACCACATAAGGAAAACTGTAGTAATGGTGTAGTATTTCACTTTCTATGATACTGTGCCCGTGTAATGTATGATGTCTGCTGCATTACATCTTGGTCTGAGCTGACGATGGGACAGAACTCATCAAAGTTGCTGCTAGGACACATGTCCTACGATTAAAATAGAAGCCAGTCCTTGAGGCACATTAAAGAATGACATGTACTGACAGAGTAGGTGAACGGACAATGGTGTGAGAAGGACAGAAGAAGAGTGAAAAGCATGTAATGGACCAGTCCAGTGTGATGGTTAAGCACAGGGCAGCTGCAGAACGGCTGTCACTGGAGGGAAACGTAATAAATCAACTTGAAAGTGACTGCGTCTGTATTTTGTGTGACCCTCGATTTAAAGTGTATTAGCTATAAATTAGGCTGACTAGCTTGGGGTCTTATTCTTTAGTCAGTGTGTGACGAGTGCTTCTGCATCAGCTACAGGTCGTATATTTGAAGAGCACCTGCAGAGACAGCTCGGTCCATTTGTTTCCTTGGCAGGATGTCTGCTTGGTACCGATAATTTTGTGAGACCCAAAAATACTTCCTTTTGCGGTTGTTTTCTTGCTGTATTTTCTTTTGGCATGTTGAGGATCTACTATATCTCTATAGTTATGTGAATTTATGGTGTTTGAGGGCGTACTTCTGTTTGACATGTGAGTTTGACAGACAACTTAAAGTAAAGATTCTGAAGTCAGTATCATCCTGTTTCTTTATTTAATTATTATTAAGAATTATTATTTCTTATTTCTAGGTATTTTTAAGTTTGGTGTATTCCAAATATGTATTAAATAAAAATAATATGTTATTATAATACTGAAGCAATACACATGCTATATTCTTACTTCTCTTATAATACAAGGCTGCATGCAGTCTATTATAATATATATAATATTTTGTAATTAATTTTGTAAATCTTAAATGTTATTTTATAATATTATATTTCATCATCACAGACAGAAAATCTTTTTTAATCTCTTTATTTTATGAGACAAATATGAATATAATCTTTGACAGCATCGGAACTGTAATTTCACCTTTAATGCCAGTTCGACCAAATTTTGCATAGCTTCAGGCTTTGCTAATTTGGAATTTTTTCTTTCTTTCCTGTTCAACCATATTTTCATTCACAAGCTTAATTTTTTTCCTCATTGCTCAGTTACTTCCCATCAACCATGTGTTATATCATATTTCTTTTTATGTGTGTTTTATGTTGCAGTCCGCATCTAGACGAGCAGGTACCTGTTGTGCCAACTGCCAGACAGGGACCACCACACTTTGGAGACGTAATTCCAGTGGGGAACCTGTCTGTAATGCCTGTGGTCTATACTACAAACTACATAATGTGAGTAAATGTTTTTGTGTAGCCTTACCGTAACACTTCCTTTATAAAGACTACACCAAAATGAATGACAGAATAACATCTCTGCTTACATTTTGAATTTCCACTTTTAAGTGGTCTCCATAATGTATCCATTGTTTGCATTAAAAATGTTCATTATTTTTTTTATGTTGAATATGCATGCAGTCCTTCCTCCTAATATTTAAACATTAAATAGAATAATAATTATATAATCTAGCTTACAGTGTTTGTATCTATTTATGGATTCAGGTGAACCGTCCACTTACTATGAAGAAAGATGGGATACAGACACGCAATAGGAAAATGTCAGGCAAACTTAAGAAGAGGAGAGGAGAACATTTTCAGCAATTTAACAGTTGTGTGCATGAGAAACCATCCACCTTCAGCCACATCGCCAACATGCCCCACCCCTTCAATATGACCCAACCAATCCAATTACATCCCGCATTCAGTCACAGCAGCTTAGTCTCTGCTATAGGCTGAGAGACACTTGTAGAAGATCCTATACTTAATTAACACATTAACTGCATTCTTCAGTTTTAATGTTCAGGTCAAGGACATTTTGTTAATGTTACAGGCTCAAATGTTCATTATGCAAATCTCAAAATTCTACTCATTCTTGATTTAAAATGTTGCACTTTATTTTGTGGTTTCCCAGATTTATTTAAATATAATCACATTTCCAAAATGTTTATGCCTCTTCATGTCATCTATAGCACTGCACCTAATGCAACTGAATTAGAAGCAGCCCTGCATTAAAAAAAGGATAATATAAACCTGTCCCTAAACCATTTGCCATTATATAACTATATTTCTTTTTTTTCTAATTTATTTTTTCTTTGTTCTTATTTTCAAGCTTTAAACTAGTATCAACATCAATATTATCAATTAATATTTTCTGTACACACATGCATTAACACAAACATTAATACACTTTTACTGTGTGCTTATTTTACATTTTATTTAATAAATGATTTAAACAGTGTTTTCTGTGCGAGTTCTTGCCTTATTTGCAAAAACATTATCAAATTGAGATGTTACAAACATATATAAACAATCCAAAAGACACGTGTGGCCTTATACACTCGAGACACTCGAGTGCGCTTGCAAACACTTATCAGCATGCTGACTGGACTGAAGCAGTGAATGAAGACCAAGACTCCAGAGAGACAAAAGATAAGATATCTCCAGAGAGATAAAAGTGAAAGAGCAGAGAAGGTCTTCGTGGTTTGTTTTTAGGAGACGGTGCAAACAAAAACAGTCCAGAAATCAAGTGAAATCAAATAAATCATTCTTACAATTTGTATGTGAAAAATAAGTATGGAGTACATGTAAATGTATTCAAAGTTGTGTTGATTTATAGATAATGCATTTTATATGTAAAGTAAATCTTTAAATAATATCTAAAAATTAAGGGCCCTATCATACACCTCGTTTAATTAGCAAATGCATTTGTGGTGATGGTGCTTTTCCAGATGTGTAAGCTGCCCATGACACACTCACTCATGCAACCCCATACCATCACAGATTCAGGCTTCTGAATTGAGCGCTGATAACAACTTGGGTTTTCCCTATCCTCTTTAGTCCGGATGACATGGCATCCCAGTTTTCCAAAAAGAACTTCAAATTTTGATTCATCTGACCACAGAAATGTTTTCCACTTTGCCACAGTCCATTTTAAATGAGCCTTGGCCCAGAGAAAACGCCTGCGCTTCCGGATCATGTTTAGATATGGCTTCTTTTTTGACAAATAGAGTTTTAGGCGGCAACGGCAAATGGCACGGTGGATTGTGTTCATAGACAATGTTTTCTGGAAGTATTCCTGAGCCCATGTTGTGATTTCCATTACAGTAGCATTCCTGTATGTGATGCAGTGCCGTCTAAGGGCCCGAAGATCACTGGCATCCAGTATGGTTTTCTGGCCTTGACCCTTACGCACAGAGATTGTTCCAGATTCTCTGAATCTTTGGATGATATTATGCACTGTAGATGATGATAACTTCAAACTCTTTGCAATTTTTCTCTGAGAAACTCCTTTCTGATATTGCTCCACTATTTTTCGCTGTAGCATTGGGGGAATTGGTGATCCTCTGCCCATCTTGACTTCTGAGAGACACTGCCAGTCTGAGAGGATCTTTTTATACCCAATCGTGTTGCCAATTGACCTAATAAATTGCAAATTGGTCCTCCAGCTGTTCCTTATATGTACATTTTACTTTTCCGGCCTCTTATTGCTACCTGTCCCAACTTTTTTGGAATGTGTAGCTTTCATGAAATCCAAAATGAGCCAATATTTGGCATGATATTTCAAAATGTCTCACTTTCAACATTTGATATGTTATCTATATTCTATTGTGAATAAAATATAAGTTTATGAGATTTGTAAATTATTCCATTCCTTTTTTAATCACAAGTTGTACAGTGTCCAAACTGTTTTTGAATCGGGTTTGTAATACATTATTTTTGAAAATATATTAAAATAGAAAAAAAGTTATTTACAATAGCAATAATATATTTTGATCAAATAAATGCGACCATGGTTAAAAGAGACCTCTTTCAAAAAACATCTTACCAAATTTAAATAACCCTGATCTTTTGAACACTAGTGTGTATCTAGTATATTATTTTAGTGTATAGATATTTGCTTACAACATTAGTACACTATGTGTGTCCAATCTGACCTGACAGCTGTAGCTGTTTGCAAACATTCTGTTTGAAAACTGGGACACAACAGAACCCTCCCATATCGGCCAAGCCATTCAGCCCCTTTCAGTCTGTCTTTTCTTCTCCTGATCTTCATTTATAGCAGGTAAATTAATTCATCCTCTGTCTTAGAACAATCACTTATTTTAAATGACAACCCAACTGTGAGTGCTCAGTTCCCCTCTCCAGGGACAGTTTGTGTGGTGTGAGGTGGTTTGTGTGAGAGTGTGTATGTGTATTACTGCCATCCTACTGGAACAGGGTAACAGATCTGCTTACTTCTCTTTCCTTCCTCTCTTTCTCCACTCTTTTATTTTCCCTGTCCTAGTGGTTTTGTCTTGAGAGAAACCTTAGAGGCAGGAAAGTAGGCCGGAGGCAGGAGGGGACTGAGTCTAAATACACTGTTACAAGTTATCTGGCTCAATAACAGTAAATACAGACATGCTCATTAAATCATGAGACTATGATCAAATGATAACATATTGAAGGCCTGAAATCAATAGACAATGTATTTTATCTCAATAAAATAAGCTAAAACTGCAAAAGTTCACATGTCTAATGAAATACATTTTAAACAAAAAATATTGCATTATATCAAGCTACATATATAATAAATAGCACTTTAATCAAATTGATGTGGAAGAGAATTCAGTCAATTACCAAATTAATGAGCAAAATCAAATTCAATTTTTTGCAAACCTCTATGGGTCATGGATAGAGCTGTGTAGGCCAGCGAAGAAAAAAGACAGAAATTAGAAGAAGAAGAAGAAAAAAGTTGATTGACAGTCAAATATTTGTAAAATATTCACAGAAAGAAAGAAAGAAAGAAAGAAAGAAGATATAGATTTATAGAATATACTGATACTTTTGAGAAATTAAAACATGAACAAGCTAAATCTGGACACACTTTTTAGACAACACAAAGGCGGCTCTGTCCATGAATTGCTGTTGTGTCTTTATTGTTTGAAATGAAAAAAAACAAGGGTCTTAGTGGTAGAATAGGTCTCACATTGTTACAGTAACCCAAGAGATGTATTGAGTGACAGCTGGGTCATTAGAACTTCAACTATAATTAGCATAATTGTGTTAAGTTTATCTAGAAGTAAAATTATTTTTTTAACTACATGCAGATCCAGACGTCACATATGTGCCACAATAATATTAAGGATTTTAGTGTACATTAAATGTAAAATATGTATAAGTATGGGAAATGGGTTTAAATGGAGAGGCTGATAGTTGTTATTCTCTGTTTTTGTAATGTATTGATGTTATCGAACTAATTCAAGCCATTACACATAACACTTTTTTTTTAATTACAAGTAAATGGAACCATCATGTTTAAAGTCTGCATGCATCCATAAATTCTCTCCACACACACTGTTTTACCCTTTTTTTACCCATCCCACACTTACATTCAGATAATTGTTTGTTTAGAGCCTGTTTCTAATTTAATAGCTGTAATCTAATAGCTGGCTGTTTATCATTCAAAGATAAGATGGAGGGCATGCTAATTTGATTCGTCTCTTC
The DNA here is from genome assembly GCF_023724105.1 of Carassius gibelio. Classification (NCBI taxonomy): domain Eukaryota; kingdom Metazoa; phylum Chordata; class Actinopteri; order Cypriniformes; family Cyprinidae; genus Carassius; species Carassius gibelio. The sequence continues at coordinate 23,521,668 of NC_068376.1, forward strand.
AGTAAGGGATGTGGGAGGCTTTTACCGCCCTGCTAATTGGAACAATGAATCGGACATTGGATGAGCGTAACCTGAACTGTTCGAAACAGATTGACCTCTGTTACTTCCTTTCTTACGGTCTAGCAATTCATATTGAAGTGTCCGTCTCGACAAATTGATCCAAAAACATAAAATGACAGTTTGATGCACTCCTAAACAACGGCATGTAAACCTCAAAGGGCAAAGGTTACAATCTTTAGCCTTACATTTACAGCACACATTTAAAAAAATAACTTTTGCATCTACCACGTTAGATGGACTCATACTCTCATCAATTTATTTTAAAACTCATATGCATCGAATGATCTAGACATACACATAGAACACAAAATACCTGTGTGACAAAGTTAAATTCTTCTGCAGACAGTGACAATGCTGCTGACCTGGAAGAAAAGTGCAGAACAAAGAAAAGGAAAACAAGAGAAAGGGAGGTCTGGGATAAAGGTTGCACGGACATAAAAGCCCAAACAAAGGAAACATAAAGAATAGGTGGGAGAGAACAATGGGGTGACAGAGATAAAGTGCATTCAAAGAAAGGGTGGAAAGTGGGATAATGGACCGGAACAAAGCACCCTTTTGAATGAGTGTGCTTTTTTATGGACGTGGACCTTTATATTATAAGAGTGTGTTACTTTATGACTCTGTGAAGACAACATATTGCAGCACACAGGAAAACATGATATATTTATATGTGTGTGTGTGTGTGTGTGTGTGTGTGTGTGTAAGTGAGCAGTTCACAATATCTCACCCTAAAATCACTTCCATTGCGGGCTTTAATAAGATGCGGGCTTTAGTTAGATGTGTTTAATTCTTGCAAAAGTGAACCTCAGATAATAAAAATACATAATATATATATATAATATTGAAATGCACTAAAATGCACTAAACTTTTCATTCACCCAGAGACTTGAGCAAATCTATAAAATGCAGAGACACTATGTTCAGCTAAAAACTCAACTAAGGGAAATGATGTGATTAGTAGTACATAGGTCCCTAGTAGTAGCCCATTGATTTATAGAAGGATTGATGTTTTTTGCACAAGTGATTGATTCATTGAGAGATTAAAGCCACTATGCAAAAAACGACTGATGCATTTTGGCAACTGTATGCCATTACAAATCAAGACTAAACAGATGATTTTCATGGCTTGCATATAATGCATCAGGACCCCGACGCGAAGCAATAAACCTCACAATAAACCTTAAGGCAATAAAATAATTAAGATGAAAATAATAATTAAGATGCGTTTGTATGAAACGAGAGCAAGTCCGCGATACCAGGATGACATAATTAAACAATTGCACAGCATTTTGAATCAAGTCTTAATATTTTATTAGCTAAACAAATGCAAAACTTCCACCAAGAAAAAAATAGTTCAAGCAAGAGTACAGCGCCGAATGCTGTTAACCAGATGAGCCTGTGTTAGCTTTTGCAGGTTGTTATCCAGGGATAACATACCTCAGAATGTCGCGACTGACCAATCAGAATCAAGTATTCCACAGAGCCGTGTAATAATAGAATATAACCCACACCTAACACTAACAGAAAAGTTTGAACTTAATATAACATGTATAATGATTGGTCAGTTAATAGCTGGGGAACATAAAGACAGTATTTTAATAATTTTTACCCGTGTTTACAATTTCTGAACAAAACATGATTGCTGTGGTGTTCTGGGATTCTATTGCGTTAGGTGGGAGCTCGTTACTTACCTACTGTCTCAAGTCAGTATAAAGTATAAGTATAACACTAGTCTGTTCACATAGAAAAGAAATAGCTTAACTCTGTTCAGTTCGGTTCACCATTTGAGGTGTCCAGGAACACTTCATGTCCATCGCAGGTAGTTTCGGTTTTTATTTATTTATTTATTAAAAAAGAGAAACGTAATTAAAACGAATAATGACTACAACTGGACTGGCTTTGGGGATACTAATGCCCTCTACATGTGAGCAAGTGCTATTGCAGCGTCACTACAGAGAGCGCTTTAGGAGGGAGAGAAAATACTCCGTAAGGAAACAATCCATGAGATCAAAGAAAATAATTAAAAATGTACACACACAAATGCCAACTGCCCATGCTGATGAAGCTGATAATGTTAATGTTAGTGGTAAGTCAAACACCGAGCGTGACTTTACCCCTCTTTGAGCTCATTTCAAGATCAGTGCAGGTCCAGGGTCAGGAAGGAGACAATCTGCAGCTTCTACCTCATGGGAGAGTTTATGTTTTTATTTCCCTTTTTTCTCTATTCCCTTTTTCAGCCCCTCTTCTCCCCTCTCTTTAAATTTATGAATTTTAAACAGGCACTCTGAAAGACCTTTCTGATGAAGGACCCTGATTAGAGAGGTTAACAGACTCAAGCTGTCATATCAAAGGCTTGTACATACATGCACTCACACACAAAATAAAAGACTGAGATTCCTATCTGAGTCACAGAAGGGAAAAGGTAAGTAAAAGACTGCGTGTGTGTGTGTGTGTGTGTGTGTGTGTGTGTGTGTTGTGTTTAGAGCTCTAGAGTCAATGCCACAAACACTGAGCAGCACATAAAAGCCTTGTTGTATTAGACGCACACAGAGTTATTATGCCTGCAGCATTTAACAGTGTTCTGTATCTTTCCTGTTGTAATTAATCAGAGAAAATTGCTTCATTAATATTAGTAAAAAAACACATCCAATGAACTTCTGATCCTTACATAGAAGAAATGAGTGGTCAATCAGACTGCAACAAGCATATATATATATATATATATATATATATATACACTGTAAAATTTTTCCAGGATTTCACAAGATATAACTGTAATATTTCACAGTTAATCACATTATTACCACTTCACAGGCTTTAACTGTGATAATTCACAATATAATACCGTATTTAGACTTTTACTGTGAAAATAATGCAGGCGCGGGGCTTTTACAAGAAACTACTGTGAATGCCGTCTTTTTTGAGTGGCAACTGCGGCAGCGTCATCAGAGCGTCATCAGAGCTCTCTGATCTACGTGGTCTCATTCGGTGGATTCAGACAGCGGTAAGTGTTTAAATGTCAAACTTTATCAATTTGATGTTTTTTATATGATAGTGCATGTAATTTAAAAGTATGAACCAAATTAGCGTTAGTTGTAGGTTCTGTTGTCATGTTTTTGTAACTTAGCTGGAGCAGACTCGCATCGACGTTTAAGCGCGCAAATTTGAATGAAAAGACGTTGGTTGTAGTGTTAATTATACCGTATTAAGTTAACTGTGAGATGTCTGATTAGATACACCGTCGAACATTTAACTTTAGCTTTACTTAAAGCTTATCTTAGTTACTCTAACAGCGTTCTCTCTTTTACCACAGCATTTTCTACATTGACCAACGATACATAAAGTTATAAGGTAAGGTGTGGCCTTAATGTGGGTATTATGACAGTTATTATCAACTAGATAAATTATGGTGTTTGTGGATTTGGGCAAAGGTGGATTAAATTCATCTCAAATTAGTAACTTTATAATTTTCTTCCCTGCTGTGTGTGTGAAACGGAGCAACCGTTGTCTTTCTCGTCAACAGAAAAATGAATGGGGGGCTTCATCCAGCTGAGTTCACGCAGCATTTTCAACCGCCATTTTTATTCGGATAATTTTCAAAATATTACTGTTATTGTGTCATGAAATGTAGTTTTAAAAGTATTTCAGGCGAGAATGTAGTTGTTTTAAACTCAAATATGCGGTTTATTTATAATGACAGCGTCTATTTAAAAAATGTGTTTCGCCGATCTCGGAGATGAGCTCCATGCGATCAGCGGGAGCTCCGTCATCATGTATCCGCCGAGAGTAGCCTTACCTCGGCTAGATCTTCTGACATTTGCCGCTGGCTCTGATGTGTCTTTAGTGGTTCAAGATAAAATATAATTCGTTTGGGGTAAAATGAAACGTTTCTTATCTTTGGCCTATATTCAATTTATCTATTAATATGTTTTATATATATATATATATATATATATATAGGTCATTTTTATTCCTGTCTCTATAGAAATATGAATTTTTGTCATATAACGTTAGCTCCGGTTGACTGCTCACTGACAACATGTGTCGTTCCTCCTTGTTGAATGAGTGGAGAAGGGTATTCCTGCACAACCGGAGGCATTTTTCAACTCGGGCGGCAGACGCGAATTTGCGTCAAACCCTAAATGCACAAAAAGCACCATTCGCGCTTAATGCGCGTTTCACGCGAAGCGCTCTATTCGCGCGTCAATTCGCGTAATTCGCGCGAACTAGACGCGCGAATGAGGCGAATTCGCGTCTTCCGCGCCGCGCTTAACGCCCCATTCGCGCCGCGAGACCTCCAGACGCGCGTAAACGCGCCTTTGCATTGACTTAACATTGAAATCATTCGCGCCAGACGCTCTATTCGCGTTTGGTGTGAACGCAGCATTATACGCAGCTAAAACGCTGGTGTGGACGGAGATATTCGTTTTAATTCTCCGTTTCTAAACGAAAACGCAGTAGTGTGGACGGGGCCTTAATTTGTGTGTCTGTGCTGGAGACCAGACCAGATTAGACCAGAGACAAAGCTTAAAAAAGTCAGAAACAACTAGAAAACTGGGTGCTTTATTGTGAAAAAGATATAAGAAATGAAATGTTTATCACATCATCTGTGAACGGGTTATAATTCTAGGAGGAAGAGTACAAGTAGAAACAGCCATAGGGAGATGGACAGGCAACAGGCTCTTACTCCATCCTCTGCAAACGGAACATGTAAATTATGTAAATTGTTGTGTGCGAATGCTTTGCCTACGTAAATCACACACCTCTACTTTGGTGAAGGTCTATTCTTGACTGTGTTTGTGATGGAAATGTTTTTCAGTTCAGTTCCATGCATTTTTTTTCTGAATTACAGTACTTACACCTGAATTACACCTTTGTTTAAACTGAGCTAACTTTAGTTTGACTCTGTACTGCAAAAGCAGTGACCCACTGAAGGTGGTGACTGGGAACTGACACCTTTTTCATCACACAAATTAAACTAACAGGTTTCTTCTGTCTTTTTGTTTGTAGGTGCTTCTTGAGCATCAACCCAGAGACGGGCACAAAATCTAAGAGGCAGAGAGGTCACATGAACCAGCAAGTCTGCACTCTTATCAGGAAGCTCATTGACTTCGAATGGATGTCAATCTAATGTAAGCTGTGTTCCAATTTAAGAACGGACTAATGAAACACAGTATCTGTGTTAAAGAAACATGCTGACTTTTTGCGACTTTATCTTATTCCCCGTATCCCCCAGAGTTAGATAAGTCTATACATACCCTTCTCATCTCCGTGCTTGCCGTAAGTCTGTCTGAGGCAACCACCGCTAGCCTAGCTTAGCACAAAGACTGGAGGTAAACGGCTCCAGCTAGCATACTGCTCCCAATAAATGACAAAATAACGCCAACATTTTCCTACTTACATGTTGTGATTTGTATAGTCACAGTGACTCTAACCATCTTCTAACCGTATACATACTGGGAACTATATTCTCAGAAGGCGAAGCACTGCTACTTGGGGAGTGATTTTCTCACAGCACCTGAGAAGCCCTGTGGTGAGGAGCAGAGAGTTTGCTCAGAATTGGAGTAAATCACTCCACAGAAGTAGCAGTGCTTCGCCTTCTGAGAATATAGTTCCCAGTATGTATACAGTTAGAAGATGGTTGTGTCTCATATGACCTTGTTATTTGTACACACTGTGACTATACAAATCACAACATGTAAATAGGAAAATGTTGGCGTTATTTTGTCACTTATTGAGAGCAGTATGCTAGCTGGAGCTGTTTACCTCCAGTCTTTTTCCAAATCTAGGCTAGCGGTGGGTGCGTCAAACAGAGGCACTCAAGGAGATGAGAAGGGTATGTATGGACTTATCTAACTCTGGGGGATACGGTGAATAAGCTAAAGTCCCAAAAAGTCGGTGTGTTCCTTTAAGCTAGATGTAGTTATGCAGTAAGAAGTTTACTGAAGCTATTAAAGGGTTAGTTCACCCAAAATTGAAAAATCTGTCATTAATTACATCCCCTCACGATGTTCCAAACACAAGAATTTTGTTCTACACAAATTAAGAAAATTTTAAGCAATCTGAGAGCTTTCTGATCCCACCTATAGACTACTATGTTATAACCATTTTCAAGTCCAAGAAAGGTAGTAAAACTATCGTTAAAATAGTCCATGTGACTACAGTGGTTCAACCTCAATGTTATGATGCGACGAGAATACTTTTTGTGCGCAATGCAATCACATGCATGATCAAGAACACATCACGTGAACAGCATCGGATACTGGCACAGAAAGGAAAAATGTTGAATAAAGTCGGTATTCTATTTTGTTTTGTTTTGTTTCTGCGCAGTAAAAGTATTCTCGTCGCTTCATAACATTAAGGTTTAACCACTGTATACATATGGACTATTTTAACAATCTTTCTGGGCCTTGAAAGTAAAATAATTGCTGTCCATGGAGGATACAGAAAGCTCTCGGATTTCTTAAAATATCTTAATTTGTGTTCCAAAGATTTTTGGGGTGAACTATCCCTTTAATGTGTTCTATAGTGTCTCCTGATTCAATGTAGAGTTTAGACAGACTGCAAAATAAATGTGTAAAATTAATTGTTTTTACGTTTATTTGATTTTAACATGCCTTGACGTCTAAAAAACGTCAAATTTACAGTACTTTACAATAGTTTTAAGTGTAAATTTACATTACTTGCTACTGTGTTGAATTACTATGCAATTTAGCATGCAATTTTTGCTTAAAGGGTTAGTTCACCCAAAAATGAAAATTCTGTCAGTAATTACTCACCCTCATGTTGTTCCAACCCCGTAAGACCTTCTCTCATCTTCGGAACACAAATTAAAATATTTTTGATTAAATCTGAGAGCTGTCTCACTCCTCCATAGGCTTCTAAGGGATTGAAACTTGCTGGCCCAGAAAATGTATTAAAAACATCATTAATATAGTCCAAGTGACTACAGTGGCTCAATCTTACGTTTACCAAGCAACGAGAATACTTTTTGTGCGCAAAACCCCCCCAAAAATAATGACTTTATTCCACTATTAATTTCCTTCTCTCTGGGCCTCGGGTGAATTCATGTAGTATAACAGCGTACCGCTTCTGTGTTATACGTCACATGCATCACTACACATGACCAGCGTCGGCCAATAGTGAGCCTACGTGTGACATATAACACAGAAGCGCTACGCTGTTTTACTACATGAAAAAACTCAAGGCCCACAGAGAAGGAAATGAATTGTGGAATAAAGTTGTTTTTTTTACGCACAGTATTCTCGTCGCTTTATAAACTTAAGATTGAGCTACTGGAGTCACTTGGACTATATTAAAGATGTCTTTAATACATTTTTCTGGGCCAGCAAGTTTCAAACCCTTAGAAGCCGATGGAGGAGTGATCCAGCTCTCAGATTTCATCAAAAATATCTTAATTTGTGCTCTGTAATTACTGACAGAATTTTCATTTTTGGGTGAACTAACCTTTTAACCTCAATCATGTTACTTTCAGTCCTGTTACTCACGTGAAAAATAATAGGACTGGGTAAAAGTAACAGGAGTGATTAGAGTCCTGGTTTGTTGATTTAATATTAATTGAGAGTACTATTCACATTTTTTTTAATAGTTGAAATTACTTAAATTGTAGACATTTTAGGATTAGTGTTACAATGCGAGCACCATACTTACAGGGAGTCAGTCCACCACAGAGTAACTTAAACTTTTTGTCTTTCTTATCTTTTGTATATAGTGGATAGAACCCACACTATGCAGGTGCCAGCTGCGAGGGAAGGAGAGAGACACCTGCGACCCTCTCTATTCCCACCTTTTTGTCTTTTCTTACATCTCTCTCCCTCACTCTCTCTTCTCTGTCTCCTTCTTTCTCTTTTGACACACATTCCTGTTACCCAGTGTCAATCCCTGTTGCCCAGTGTTTTATTCATGTAATTAAATTGTATTTTACTTCTAAAAAATAAAGTTATGTCACTGTTTTTATCAGTTTTGTTTGGTCCATCATTTACGCTAAATCACAGTAATAGATAGACATTCACAGTTATGTACAGTAATTCTACAGCTGCTTACTGCTAAATTACAGTAATAGACTAATTTCACAGTTAAATACATTAATTCTACATCTGCTTGCTGCTAAATTACAGTAATAGACACTAATTTCACAGTTAAATACATGAATTCTACAGCTGCTTACTGTTAAATTACAGTAATACATAGACACCAACTGTAATTTCACAGTTAAATACATTAATTCTACAGCAGCTTACCGCTAAATCACAGTAATGCGATGTCAGAATTACTGTGAAGTCACAGTATACAGCTGTCATTTCACAATAATTTACTGTAAAAATGTTACAGTAACTTACTGTGAAAGTCATGCAATTATTAACCTGCAATTTATTGTAAATTTACAGTCAAATAATTAACAGTGTATATATATATATATATATATATATATATATATATATATATATATATATTTAGAAAGTTCAAAAGAGCAGTGTTTATTTGAAACAAAAAACATTTTATAAATTTTTTGGTTTTATCATTTTATATATATATATATATATATATATCATATATATATATAGAAAACTAAACTAAACTAAAATCAAGTTTGTACTTCTGGATCTGAAGTCATATTCAGATGAGGCTCAAGGTCATACTGTCATATGTAATGGAACATACAGGAATAGTTGGACAATGAAGTAATAATTCACCTAAATATTTAAGTTCAATAATTTTCTCTCGTGTTGTTCAAGACCTGTATTATTTTTCTTTCTTCTGTGCAACACACCTCATTAAAAGATTCCTTAAGAGGTTAAGTCAAAGGTAAGTAGGAAAAGGTTCCATACAAATCTATTAAAAAAGCTTTAGTCCATTAGTTTAACACATCTTCCTTTTAGAACAATGTGATACTGTAAATTAACCCATGCCAGCACATTTGCTAGTCAAAGAAAGAGTGCGTAAGAGAATTAAAGTTATTTGTGTATGCACTTCTTAAAAAAAAATCCAGTTAATGGCAATAATAATGAAAAACAAATAAAGGCTTTGTTTTTATCTATGGTGTCAGGTACAAACAGGGAAGTATAACAACACAGATGGCATTTAATATTTTAGTACAGCTGCTATTTGTATTCTCGCATATTAAGAACGAATTTGCCTACAGATTCCCCCAAGTTGCGACAACGTAACTGGAATAGATATATTCAAATCCATAAAGCAAATCGCTAAACACTGATAAGACTTATCATGGCCCTTCTTAACATTTTTTACCACTCTCAGTTGCATTTGCACAAAAAAACCTACATACATAAACAGTGGAACAAACAAATGGAAAAAAGGATATTTATAAATGTAGAGTAACTGAAAGTGAGGTGTGTGGAAACAAATTTGGCCTCTGATTTGCCAGCAGAGATATTTGCCTACACTCACAACGCATTCTGCCCTAAAGCAATGTCTCAACCACTCTCGATATGTCAAACACAAAACACAAATACCTTCCACACACTCTTGCAAACAAAATGTAAATCACTAAATATACACTGCAACTACAGCAGTTAAGCTATTAGTTGTTTTATAAGCAGTCATATAACAGCATTTATTAGTCTTTTCTCTTTTTTTTTTTTCAGGACTGAACCATCTTTTTGTGGGGATCAAATATATATAGCGTTTGAAGTTCAGATGTATGGTGACTGGTTCAAAATTTCATAAAATCAAAATTTTATTTTAAATCTAGACTGACTTACTTTTTCTCAAGCTAGGCAATAATTTGAATTAATGTATATAAAACAAATGCTAAACATCTTGTATAGTTATGGATACATTCACTCTACTCCATTTCACTGGGCCTGAAGTGAGGGGTGTGCTGTAATGTTTGTCTACGTATATTTGTGTGGCTGAGGTCCACCTACACAAAGCAAGCTTTGAGGGTCAGGAAAAGGATGTGAGCTTTTTTTTCTTTGCACTTATATTTAAGATTCAGCGTGCATTTTTGTTTTATATGCTGTATACAAATGAATGAATGAGTCACCTGACCTGCAAGTCACCTGACAAGAAAAAAAACTTAGAGGAAGGAGGTTAAAGGGGCCAAGAAAGAAGTAAGAGAGAGTAAAAAAATAGTTTTTTTGTCTTTGTTTACCTGGAATTCACTTTGGCCGAAGCCACCTTCAATGGAGCCTGTTTCTCCTGTCAACAGTGTAACTTTTAAATCCATGAACAGCTAAAGGTTCGTCTCCTTCTTAAAAATGTATCGCCAATCACAGAGTAGTTATCTGTTACCTGACCAAAGATAAAAAATTGGAAAAGAAAATTGGAAAAACTGCTTGGCTAGAACCAGAGTACACGAAGTGTATAAAAAATGTCAAATCAATTAATGAAATACCGGTAAGTCAAACATGTATGAAAACAAACAAAATATGAAATCAGATATAATTAATTAATTCTAATTTATATATATAAAATCATGTATATTATGTTCATTTCAATTACAATTCAAGGTTTGTATGATTTGGGTTCCTAAGATAATTATTTTTTTTTTTAAGTTTCTTATATTCACCAAGCCTGCATTCATTTGCTTAAAAACAATAATATAGTGAAATATTATCATAAAAAAATAACTCTTTCCATTTTTATATATTTTAAATGATTCCTGTATTGGCAAAGCTGGAGCCATTACTCCAGTCTTCAAAATGATTCTTTAGAAATCACACTAGTATGCTTATCTGGTGCTCAAGAAACATTTCTTATATTTGTCAGTGTTTCAAACAGCTATGCTGCTTCATATTTTTGTGGAACCCATAATACATTTTTGTCAGGGTTATGTAATGAATAGAAAGTGCAATAGAAACACAATTATTTGTCAAAGGAATCTTTAACCCAAAACTTTTACTGTGACTTTTGATCAACTTAATCCATGCTGAATATAAGTATTCATTTACCTAAAACAAATCTCACCCCAAATCTTTGAATGGAAGTGTGAATATTTGTAGTCACCCGTTCCACTGCTCCTTCTTTCTGCTTGTCTTTGCTGATTTTGAGCCGAGGCAGTGCTGTCTTCTGTGTAGTTTTTAGGCAAGCCTGCATGTGTTACCATGGATATCAGAGTCCAGTCGTGACTCGTGACCCAATCACTAAGCAAAGTAGTGGACATGTGACTGGGCGTTCAAACTCAAGTAAAGCCCATTGCTGTGGTTCCCTTCTCCCACCTTCTGTCTGAAAAGTCAGATACTCATCCAGGTGATGAAACTCCCAATCAGATGAGAAAAAGTTTGCACTATGCTCTTGAGAGGTGGGGATACAGTCTTCGTTCCTGCGAAGCACTTGACTGAAAAATTAGATACGTGCCATAACAGGTTTGTGTCCAAAAGTAATGAGAAACTTTGCAAGGCTGGTAAGTGCTCCACGGTAGTATTCAATCTTTTGGACGGATATAATAGCAGCAAAAAAAGTGTGTAATGAACCTGGTGTGCGTACTACACCTCATTCTAACAGTTTTGGGTCAAACTGGGTCACACACACACCGACCCTATTCGCCTTGCATTGCACTAGGAACTGGCTTTCGAAACATCTGCACAGGTCTGACCTTGCGATTTACCTGGGGAATAGACAAAAACTTAAATAAGGAGCTGATCGTGTCAATACACTATGTAGCAAAAAATTTGTTCACCTACCATGGTGAAACTGAACATTTGGAAACAGTCAGAGAAATAAGAAAAAATAGACAAATTCTTTACCTATTCATTTTGTGCTGTTTGCGTGTATACTACTGTTCAAAATTCTGGGGTCAGAATCACAGAAATACATAAATACCTCTAGCGCTGGTATCTCCACAGTATCATTGACACTGAGTGACCCTTGATCTTTTGTATAGTCAATGTTCAAATTTGCCTAAATTTGACTTAGTGTCCTATTACTTCTTTGACATCATAACTTTTCTTTTTCTTTCTTTTTTGGGGGGGGGGGGGTCAACCACCAACGTCATCAGATCAATGATCTGAGTGCCTGAATGCAAGTATACAGATGAGAGTAAAACATATAACTTCAACAATGATAACAGTCATCGCTGCTAGACAGTATTACAGAAAGACAGACCAAAAATAATAGAAGTAGGAGACTTGGCTATTGACTTTCCTTTCCCTATTTTTCTCTCCCTCTCTCTGGCACTCATTCTTTCCTGAGAGATCCCCTCTGGGGGGAGAGAGGAAGTCAAGCTGGAACCCTGAACAACCCCCTTCCGCCTTAATTAACCACATGTGCCATAAATGCTGACACACACACACACACACACACCAGTACCATCAACGCAATTACACTAGACATTCCCACTACACTCTGAGTTCTCTGGGTTTATTTGGACCTGAAGGTTAACAAAAACCCTCTAGACATTGTTTCTCATCATCTATTTCTTCATACATCCCTCTGGGAACATCATAAACTGTGTATGCAAGAAAACAAGCCATGTGAGCTTTTAATATGGAGAAATATTGATGTGTTGCACCCATAACTAGCTATTAACAAATATATATGATTCCACTGTAGAAAAATAATTTGTTCACAGTTCATAGATGTAAAGTAAATAAGTATGTTTTCATTTCTAATTCAAAATTTCACGCTTTTTTCAGTGTAACTTATTTGATAAATTTACAAGCAATTTTTGAGAGAAAATTGTTTCAAAGGAATTCCCACACCTGTATTTTTTTTTTGGACGTGCATTAAATAACAGAATCTGATCATGATAATACGTTGACAAAATGCTATTCTTTGCTGTAACTGTGAAAGGTGTTCTAATTTTAAATGCATTTTTATTTTATATTTTGTACCATTACAAGTCTGTCATTAAAACTAAGCAGATGTCTTTTGATTTGAGAGTGTGATTTAATTCTATAAAGCCTACGGTATCATGTTTGAAACATCCGTTTTTAATGTCCTTAGTCCCTAAATGATCAACATTATCAAAACTTATGAAAAATCTGTTGTGCATTCTAATACTCTTCAAACTATTTTAGCAAATAAAAAGCCTTTTAATACGATTAATTTTTTTTCAATCTTAGGTAATAGTACACAGGTGTTTTTGATGTGATCTTTAATGATTTTTATAAAGTGAATATAAGAATAACTTTTATATTTTATGTAATATTTATATCATCATTAACATTTACTGAACTGAAGAAATGTAATATTACTCAATTATCCATACATCTTTTTTATTTTTTTATAATGTATCAAATACGAAACAGTCTTGAGGAACCAACACATCTTAATCATTATTGTACAAGCATACAATATCATCTTACTAAACACATATCATTGATCGATTTAGTGTGACTAATTATATTTATATTTATTTAAAGCTAGTCTGTAATACTGTAATAGAAATATCACTGAATTGCATTAAAAGCTCTCAGAATTTCCCTGTTTCATTGAATTAATGTTTTTGCTTCTTTAAATGTGAGCGCCATATTCTTCTGTATCATACTATAATATCAGCACACATGCATATTTTTAAGATTCCATTTTATATTTTGTATAAAAGTAAAAAAAAAAAAAAATTCCATAAAAAATCTATCTATTATATCATATTTCAGTCTTTATTAACATGACCACTTCAAATACTATACACACCACCTACTGATCATAAGAGGTAGTTCTGGATAGAGTTGTCAGATGCACTGACAGGATCTTCAAGTAGTATGCATATGATGAAAGATGGTGCATATGAGGGACGCATGTCCCGGGCAGTCCATCAGTGTGAACTGCAGATTGTCGTATCCTCTGTCCCCTCAGTATTCTCTCAAGTGCTCCTAAGGGCGCCGTAAACTCACTAAAGCCGAGATCCAGCGTGATGCCCCGCTCTTTGGACTGCGGGTACTTGTCAAAGGCTGCGGTGGATGCGATGCTGCTCAGCGCATGGGCAAGACACGTTTTTCCGCTGTCCACATGGCCGAGGACACCAAAGTTGAAGTTCAGTGTTTTAGGAGGACTGGAATCTGCCATCACTAGAACCGCGCGACTGTTGGGAACATAGACTTTGATCTGCTGACAGACCGCAACGCAATGCTGCTGGTTCAAACCAACCAGCTCGATATTAACTGTCAGTTAATAGTGTCTCTAATTTGGGTGGTGATATCTTTATTAACGTGCTAACGTAAATATTGCTACTCTTAAATTACTGTTTTCAGCAAATTTTCTGAAATTTGACAGTTTTCCTGTGCAGCAACTCAACTCCTTTCTTCAGAGCATTTGTTTTAGAAAAAGAAAATGCGTCATTGGTCAGATATATATACGTTTAAATTGTTTACAGCATGTTTGTTACACAATTAGATAAGAGTTTTGTGGAACTCACACAGTGGTGCATCTTCGTTCCAGTACAACATTTCAAACAGCACACAAACGGAAAAAAGGGGCGTATTCGGCGTATTCAGTGAACAGACGGACAAAGGGAGCGTCCAATGATTAAACAGAGTTTCGACCAATGGACCAATCGTTGCAAAGATCGACAAAAAAACAAAACATTTCCAGGGCGGTACTTCCTCAAATCGCCTTAGTTACCCACATGGAAACGCGGGTCACTTGTGTTTGATTTCAACGGCCTTTCGTGTAGTAGGCTAGAAATTATTTTACTCAGTTTTTAGATTGTTTAAATAACTAATAAGGAACATGAAGATCGAAGAGGTAAAAAGCACAACCAAGACGCAACGCATCGCTTCTCACAGCCATGTAAAGGGTCTCGGGCTGGACGAGGCCGGTAATGCGAAACAATCCTCGTCCGGGCTAGTGGGACAGGAGACAGCTAGAGAGGTAAAATATTTCATATTTTGCCAGTTTGTTAATGAATGCAGAATCCGTTAATTTGATTACACTCATTATTGACTGGTTGTTTGTGAATGTGAATAACGAATACAAAATGTCTAAATAATGGTAACGTTATATGTTAGGATTCAGGAGCAATATAAAAATGCATATGTGTGTTTCACTTTCACCAAGAATATTTTACTGTGGTTATAACAGTTCCTGATTTTGGAGACTTTTAATATTTTCTGGCTAATTTCCTGAAGGTTAGCTACTTGATATTATTATACTGTTCCTTTATAAAGGACGACATGTTGCTGTAAATCCTTCCCATTTTCAAAAAAATGGCAAATATAAACATTTTCTATATTTTTACCCTTGTTTATTAGGCTTGTGGCATCATCGTAGAGCTGATCCGTTCCAAAAAGATGGCTGGCAGAGCCATTTTACTGGCTGGACCGCCTGGAACAGGTAAGGTAAGAACTGACAACCTTTATTTTATCAGTAATTTTCATTAGATTCAGAGATGCCCTTTGCGAGAGTGTTTATGGTTTGATAATTGTATTTCTGTCCTCTGCAGACTGCTCTAGCATTAGCCATGGCACAGGAATTGGGAAATAAAGTGCCATTCTGTCCTATGGTGGGCAGTGAAGTGTATTCATCAGAAATCAAAAAGACTGAAGTGCTGATGGAGAACTTCAGAAGAGCCATAGGTGAGCTCTCATGGAAAGAACCCATATCTGTGCACCATAACCTGTAAAAATGCATTTATAATAGTGAACAGTTATTCATTTCATTTAAGAGACACTGTTTATAATGAAGGTGAAAAACACATTCAATTATATTTTAACTTGTTACGCTACTAGTTAGTAAATAATTCCCCATGCACAAACATTGTAGCTTGATATTAGTCATTAGGCGAGAGTGAGATTTGCATGCACACATTATTACAGTGCTGACATAGAAATTCATTGGCAATTGAACACACACAGGTTAATAGATTCACTGGTATTTAATATATAATGAATTCTGTAGGTTTTTAAAACCTTATAAGAAGATCCACTAGTATTTAATATGTTAGCATAAGCTCTCTTCATTCTTGTACTTAAAATTCTTATGTTTTGATTGTGCAGGTCTGCGTATCAAGGAGACTAAGGAGGTTTATGAGGGAGAGGTCACTGAACTGTCTCCTTGTGAGACGGAGAACCCAATGGGGGGCTATGGAAAAACTATCAGTCATGTCATTATTGGTTTAAAGACAGCGAAAGGCACCAAACAGTTGAAGGTAAGGAAGTGGAAGCGCTTTTCTTGCACACTTAAACTTCAAAGATAAAGAGCTGGATGGAAGCTGATTTTGTCTCTGTTTGAAATCATATCTCTTAATGTTTTGTTATGCTTATGCAGCTAGATCCCAGTATCTATGAAAGTCTACAGAAGGAGAGAGTGGAGGTCGGTGATGTTATCTACATCGAAGCGAACAGTGGGGCAGTCAAGGTATGAAAAAAAAACATAAACATCTCCTCCCTATATCTGCTCTTGGCATGTTGAAGTAATCTTTTGTCTGTTCAGGTAAGCAGGTAGTCTGGCAGCAGTGTAAAGGACAAGATTGTCTTTTATATTATTGAAAGAAATTAATATTTTTATTTTATAATAATATATAATTATAAGTGACAGTAAAGACATTTATTATGTTACAAAATACTAATATCACAAACACAATTTTAGCTTTGTTTTTTAAAGGATAAAAAAAAAAAAGCGGCACTTACTACACAGAGCCGTGGTTCGCTGACAAGCTACGCAATATCACGTTCATAACAGCATGCAATTCATCTGCAATTATGACGCGGTATTGCGTAGCTTGTCAGTGAACTACGGCTCTGTGTAGTAAGTGCTGCTCCATTGGAAGGCAGGTGATGGATATTTGTTACTAATCACAGAACCAGCTTTACTACAGAGACACACATGACAATCGAATGTGATTAATCGTGCAGCCCTTATATATATATTAGTTGCACAACTCTAGTGTTTAAACAAAATCCTACATCACATAAAGTGCAGTCCACTTCCCTTGTAAATAAATTGACACTGTTTAATGGTCCCAAAACCTCTCAAGGCTTTTATTAAGTTCATTCATAATCAGTCCTTCTGTTTTTGGTCTGCAGAGGCAGGGGCGATGTGACACATTTGCAACAGAGTTTGATTTGGAGGCGGAAGAGTACGTACCTCTACCGAAAGGTGATGTACACAAGAAGAAAGAGATTATTCAGGATGTTACACTTCATGACCTGGATATTGCTAATGCAAGACCTCAGGTATGTGCACACAGACATCATGTTGTCCAGCATTTCAAGTGGATCCCCATAATGCTGGTCATATGAACATACTATGTTTTCCAGGGAGGCCAGGACATACTTTCTATGATGGGTCAACTGATGAAACCCAAGAAGACAGAAATCACAGGTATCATACTTTTTTTATATACTGATAATCAGAACAGGATTTTTAATGAAGCCTTTTTGAACTGTCTTTGTGTATTCAGATAAACTGAGAGGGGAGATCAATAAAGTGGTGAATAAGTACATTGATCAGGGTGTGGCAGAGCTGGTTCCTGGTGTTCTGTTCATTGATGAGGTTCACATGCTGGACATCGAGTGTTTTACCTACCTACATCGAGCACTGGAGAGCTCCATCGCTCCTATCGTAGTGTTTGCATCCAATCGAGGAAACTGCCTTATAAGGTGGGTTTTTGATACAGTGGGAAACGTAGTACAGTAAATTAGTAACAATTTTACAGTAAAGTTCAGTTAGTTAACATTAATGGATAAGGTATCATGAACTAACAAACTAAAAAAAAAATTATTTAATTTTTTTAGTTAATTTTTATTTGGTAGCACTTAACATAAGGTCCCATTAGTTAATGTCTGTTATTGCTTTAACTAACTAACAATAATTTTTTGCAGTATCTATTCAACTGTTCATTGTTAGTTCTTGTTGGCTTAAATAATATTAACAGCTACCACTATTTTTAATATTTTGGTAAATGTTGAAATGAACACAAACTAAGACGAATAAGATGAATAAACACTTTACAAGTAGTTAACTGTGTTAGTTAACATGAACTAAGCATGAACAATACTTCTACAGCATTTATTGATCTTAGTTAATGTGTATTTAAACATTTAATAATACATTATTAAAAGCTATATTTGTTAACATTACTTAATGCACTGTGTACTAACATGGTCAATGAATAACTGTATTTTCATTAACTAACATTAACAACGATGAATAAATACTGTAACGCATGTACTATTCATTCTAAGTTCATGTTAGTTAATACATTAACTCATGTTAACAAATGACACCTTATTGTAAAGTGTTACCAATAAATGCTTTGGAATTATTTTTCAATGTTAATTCATGTTAACTATTGTAGTTGACTAATGTTAATAAATGGAATCTTATTGTAAAGTGCCGTTTATTTATAGCAATATTGTTATTAATTGCTTATTTCCATTCATTATGTACATGAATGTTAATTCATACAACTTGTTAAAAATATATTAATATATGTAAAAAGTCACATTAAACTACATTAATAAGTGTTGTAAAATTGTACATTGTAAGTTTTGATTGATCCATTTGATTGCTTGTGGAGTTGATTGACAAGTTAACAGTTATACATAATAATGTTTTAGGGGGACAGAGGACATCAGCTCTCCTCACGGTATTCCACTGGATCTGCTGGATCGAGTCATGATTATCAGAACTATGCTGTACACTCCTCAAGAAATGAAACAGGTGTGCGCAAACTTTTGTGTCTAAACAAGCTGCTTACAAATAAAGCTTTTATATTCTAAAAGATGAATTAGACATTTCATGCTGTTGTTTCATTTGCATGTTGCTCTAGATAATAAAGATCCGAGCTCAGACAGAAGGAATCAACATCAGCGAGGAGGCTTTATCTCATCTTGGAGAGATCGGTACCAAGACTACACTCAGGTAAGACTTTTTAACTGCTTTTTGAAAAACACATATATTTATTTAGATTAGCATTGAACTGTCACATTCTGTGTTGCTTGCATTCATAATTTATGCAATTTGGTTATGTCATTTTGGCTAATGTGTGAGTTTGTGTAAATGCAGATATGCAGTGCAGCTGCTGACCCCTGCCAGTCTGCTGGCACGAGTTCAGGGAAGAGAAGTAGTCGAAAAGGAACAAGTGGAAGAAATTAATGAACTCTTCTATGATGCCAAGTCCTCTGCAAAGATCCTACAAGATCAGCACACCAAGTTTATGAAATAACTGTACAGACTGCTTATGTTTGCTTTACTGGTTGTTTAGTTCACATTTGTCATGACATTCTAACAGTATGATTAAGCCAACTCAGCATCAATGCATGGCTACTTTATTGTTTTACCCAATTGTGACAGTTGTTAGTCAAAAAACTGGTAGAAAAAACAGGAAAATAATACATTCCCTATTTAACGTGCTTAGACATCCTGATTTCTTTAGTTTCACCCCCCAGCTATGTTATTTTCCTGCAGGATAAGTTTTTCCATTGTCCTGTCTGCTGTTCTTTATTGTTTTGAAAATAAATCTTTTTTTAATAGTAATGTGAAATATAAATGGGAGTTTTTTATGATCAATATTTCATTTTCACACAAAATCAAATGCTCAACTTCTGTTCAATTTAAAACTAAACCAACAAGTTCATTTATTTACTTATTTAATACATTTTGCAACTTAGCATTCTAGGATATTTTTCAAAAAAATATATTACCATAGTCTGTTTTAATGGTTTAAAGACTTTTTAGAAAAAGGTACATTTAGGTACATATAAAGAGCAGGTTATCAGCTGTGTTGAATGATGACGATGTTTAGAGTTTTCAATGTTAATGCTTTGGATTTATTTTATAAATCCATGTTTTAGCTGTGCAATTCAGTAAAACTGGTTTTCCACTGTTACTTTCTCTTGCTGGGTTTGTTAAAGGCAGTCTCAGATCCTGAGCGAACTTTGCTGAAGACGGATGGTGCGACCTTTCCAGCTTGTTCTAAAAGAAGAGACAGAAAGATACTCAGTATACACAATAATACAAACTATAATATCCAACACATCTGAATTTGTTACTTCATCACAAAGGGCTCCATTTATGTAAATTATACATTAATGAATTGACAAAAATTCATGCGGTTATTGATACTGAAAAAAAGAAGCGAAGTAAATGCCCCAAAAGACAAATTTCTCATTAATCATGTTTCTTAATGGTTTACAATCTTTTAATAGTCTTAGATGATAACTTGGCGACATTTTCAAATTTAAGAGAACTGATGGTCTGTTTAAACAATGGTGATAAAATGTACAAAAGTACATTGTAAAATGTTACAGCTGGGTTGAGATTATAAAAGGAGGAATCTTTCAGGAATCAGAAACAAATGAGTCAAAATAAACATATAAGACAAATTTGAGATGATAAACATCACATAAATAAAGTGATTAGTAGAAGAATGTCTTCCCCCATGTCTTTGTGTTCTCACTTCCTGCTATATATGGAGTGGAAACATTACAAAAACCACACACACATACACTCAGCTCTTCTTTTTTCCTCTTGGCTCCAAGTCAAAAAACAAGGACACTTGGATTCAGTGACATTTTTATTTCACACACAATCTTTTAACTGAATTATTGCGGTTGCTGCTCGACTCACCGCATTCCTGCATCACTTCAAAGGTCTTGCTCTTCATCTCTGTTCCAGATGCCAATTTATCCTTGGCTCCAACCAAATCCTCTGCTTTTACCTCAGGCCTCTTAACTTCTTCACCCTGCTGAGGAGAAACAGAAAAATGAATGACAAGAAAAAATGTAAACTTAATTTCGTCTGTGGTCATCCTTCTCTTACTTGAGACATGGCCAACTCTCAATATCAGATGTGAAGTCCTACAGTCTTGCTGAAGATTCTGTTTTATACTGGTCGTAAGTGTACGTACACAAACACACCCTTCCCTTGCAGAGTCCAATCCCAAAGGGTCCATAATTCCTTTGGCCAAAGCATGAGTCACACTGTTCCTCCTCCCATTTAATCTCAGTCACTGTTCCTGCAGGGATATACAATAGTTATTTAAAGATGACATCTTCAGTACTACCAGCAGTGGAGAAATGAAAAGAGTTCATGGTTTGTGCCTTGTATCTGTTTTACTGCTCATGCTGGAGTGCTTAAAATGACTTCATATGTTTATTTGAACAGTTGTGTTTGTTCTTTTGAGTGTTGCTAAGTGATTGTTTGTGAATGTTAATTAGTCTCAGAGCAAAGAGATATTCAGAAATGACTTAATGTCCTGCTATTCCTAATATTTTTATTTTCTTAGCCCTTTTCACTGGTTTGCAAACTCAGGAAAAATTCATAAAGCTTCATGCTAGAATCTTTGTTCAAAAGTACAAACTTTTCAGTAAATCAAGATTTTTTTATATTTTAGAAAAATTCCCTTATGCTCAAGCTGCATATATATATATATATATATATATATATATATATATATATATATATATATATATATATATAACAGTACAGACCAAAAGTGTTTTCTTTATTTTCATGACTATGAAAATTGTAGATTCACACTGAAGGCATCAAAACTATGAATTAACACATGTGGAATTATATACATAACAAAAAAGTGTGATGAAACTGAAAATATGTCATATTCTAGGTTCTTCAAAGTAGCCACCTTTTGCTTTGATTACTGCTTTGCACACTCTTGGCATTCTCTTGATGAGCTTCAAGAGCTGAAATGGTCTTCCAACAGTCTTGAAGGAGTTCCCCGAGAGATGCTTAGCACTTTTGCCTTCCGTCTGCGGTCCAGCTCACCCCTAAACCATCTCGATTGGGTTCAGGTCCGGTGACTGTGGAGGCCAGGTCATCTGGTGCAGCACCCCATCACTCTCCTTCTTGGTCAAATAACCCTTGATGCCTTCAGTGTGAATCTACAATTTTCATAGTCATAAAAATAAATAAAGAAAACTCTTTGAATGAGAAGGTGTGTCCAAACCTTTGGTCTGTACTGTATACACACACACACAGCAAAAACAGCTATAATGGAAGGTTTGTTGGAGAGCTTAATATGGACATTTTCCTGCAGTTTACGCCTTTTTTATGATGTATTGTTTATTGAAAATCCAAATAAAAAGATTGGAAATACAAAAACTGCAATAAAACAGTAAATACTGTTATAAAAAAATACAATAAAAAGTAGTATATTCCTGTAATGACAAAGCTGCATTTTTTATGATAGGGTATAGGGTATTTTTTCCAGTGAAATATATTTTTAGAATTCTTCGATGAATAGAAATTTCAAAAGTACAGCATTTATTTAAAAAATAAAACTGTCTGATAATGTAAAAATCTTTACGGTCACTTTAGCCTAATCCTAACTAAATAAAATTAGTATTGCTCTTTAAAAAGAATATCTTACTGACTCCAAATATTTGAAAACTTTACATTTGTGCAATCAGGAAAAAAAGGTTTATTTGTTCCCAGATATTATTTTCTCATCTTACATGTTTTCAAAGACAGTGGTACCCAGTATCATTTTAATTTATTATACGTATAACCATTTTGTACATCATTTATGTAAACAATCATTCATACAAAATTTACCACTTATGTATACAGCTAGAGTATATCTAGTAGTAACACTATGCAAAGGGTACAATGTTACAAAACATTTGGTCTAATTAAAAAAAAGCATTACTATTCACAATCTTATTGCATTTGTAGTATTTCATAGTGATGAAGGACAAACAGGCACATTGGAGCAGTAGTTACATACTGGGAACCCCTTGATATATTTGCATCACATTGCAATATTCTCTGTATGTCTTTTTTAAATCAATCAATATATTCTATAAGATATGCCCTGTGGGAATAGGAACCTTCAATCCATCAGTATGCTTTCAAGTAAAAGCTCATGTATGTTTCTTGCTGTATTTCGATAACAACTGAGTCCTAACAAACTGCACAAGTCTTGTTTCTGTAAAATATACTGTGACGACCACACCCAGGAGACAAACTGCCCCCACGGCAATGTGAACCAGCCTTAGCAACCAGCCATCGTCACAGCAGAACATGCTCTGAAAGACAAAATGGTTAGAAATCCGATTTAAATTGGCTCATCACAACAAATTATATAATTAAACAATAAGACACTAGCATGATACCTCTGAGCAGGCTGTGAGGATGGAGCTCACGCCAAGTGCAATAATGACAGCAGAATGTGGGCGGAGCCCCCACAGAGGTCTGTATTCACTTAGCAGAAAATACTCATGTATGTAAACAATACTGTGAGTGATTCGCAAAGCCATGTTACAGCAGTTAGCCAAAATGAAGCCAATGCCACCTAACATCCAGGTTAGCCAATAAGAAAGGAGAAGAAATGATGCTGACAGGCCCAGCATCACCAGATTATATCTAAAGAGAGAGAGAGAGAGAGAAAAGCATGTTGTATAAACAAGATATATATACTGTATATAACACTAGTTTAAATGTTTGGGTCAGGAAGATTTTTCGAAAGAAGTTAATACTTTTATCATGCAATTATGCATTAAATTAATCTGTGAATGATTTTTTTATGTCAATCAAATGCTGTTCTTGAAAAGCAAATAAATGTTGTTGTACAAATAAATGCATTCATACGACGAATCCTTAAAATGCATCATGGTTTCTAAAAAAATATAATGCAGCACAAATGGTTTCTTTCAACTGTGATATTAAGAAGAAATGTTTAATGAGCACCAAATCAACACATTAAAATAATTTCTGAAGAATCATGTGATACTTAAGACTGAAGTAATGACTGCTGAAAATTCACAGAAAAAAATAATACTTAATAATAAAAAAAAAAAAAACATTAACACAGAAAATGATTATTTTGGATTGTAATAATATTTCACATTATTGCTGTTTTTACTGTATTTGAGCAAATAAATGAAGCCTTGGTGTGCATAAAAGACTTCTTTCAAAAACATATATATATACAGCATAGTAATTATGTGTTGTTCACCTGTCGACTTCCTCTTTGCTCATAGCAGCAAAAACAAAACACTCTGTTACTCCATTAATGGCTAACAGCAGAACATAACAACTATAACACCGTAGCAGAGCCGGCCCTGCAAAATACACAAACAGGCCATTTAAATGTTTACAGCACAAATACAAAAATAACAAATGTATCTGCCTAAACTCAGAAGTTAGTATAATCTAGTATCCACTGTAAGCAACAAGTATATTAATGTTTTACCGGCTCCACTGCTCAGAAGCTCCCCACCGTAGATGTCAAGTGCCAGATGAGAATATGCATAACCAAAAACTGCGATAATCAGACCAATTAAAAGCACCAGCTTCAAAAGACATTCCAGTACTTCAGCCGCCATGGAAACTTCCTCCTGTGGACCAATCAACATCTTAGAGTTAGCCAATCCACATCTGGGTGGCTGCACCACATTAAATTAGGAACATGAACAGACACCGACTTGTTTTTGATGTCGTACATCTCGTCCACGCTCCAGCACTTTAGCAAAGAACACGTAGAAACTCTCCTCAATAGGCAAAAAAAGAAATCTGGCCACCATTGAGCCCAGATTGTTTATTATATCATAAACCCCTGTAAATAGAAAGGAAAATAGGAATTATAATATGAATACGCTGTTTGTGTATAATAGCTTGTGTATATGAATGTACAAACTCACCTTGGTCTCCAAAGTTAAGCACATTCAAAAACGTCATCACATAACGCTCGCCTATAAAATCAAAACAAAATATTTAATAGAAGCATTTGATCATTCAGACAAAAAAAAATGACTGCATAATTAAACATGATAGGCACTAACCTTCTGTTAGGATCTGTTTGAGAAATGACTGTTTGAAAAAGCTCCAGGTCAGTGTGGTCAACTTCCAGTTTAACAGTGGCTAAAAACAAAACACAATGTAGTTGTTTCAATGAAACAAAAAAATGATGTGGTGTCGTATTATAAAATAAGTCACCTCATGATCCACTCGAGATGGCAGAAGATCTGTTATGTGACTAACAGGAAACAATTTACGCTCTGCTTCCTCTGAGCCAAGGAAATGGATGAAGTATAACACGTAACAAAGCAACAAAAACCCTGCATAGACACACTGTCAAAAAAAACCCACACAGAATAAAGATTAGAAACCAGATACTATATATGTTGTATATGTTCAGTGTCCAAACATGCAAACATATATACCTGGGCAGCAGAGAAGATATAAAGTCCCCACTGAGGCGCTGAGACCACCATCACTACAGTAACGAGACATTTAGCAATCATGGCTAAGCTTTCGGCAATCACCTGCAAATATGTGTCATTTGATCAGATACATTCATCTTATTCAATCTACAATGACACTATAAAGTGCAACATAAAACATGATAGCGGATGCTGACACCTTTAAACGGACGAACATGTGCACATGTGCAAGAACCCAGAGGGGTTCAGCCAGCAGCTCTGTAAGTGCAGCTAGGCAGAACAATCCAACTGCGGGAACATAATGCGGGATGGACTGAGGATCAGGTGCCTGGAGCACCCACCACCACACACACACTAACAGCACACCCCACACACAACCCACAGGGAATCTGAGAGTATGAGAAGAAGGTAAAAGAAAGAGAATAAAAATAATTTTAATTTTAGGCAAAATATTCCTTGAAATTTCAGTTATTATATGAATCATCATCTATAAATCTCTGATTTCATCTCATGAAATCCTTTTTTTTCCTTTTTAATTTATATATACATATAGAGAGAGAGAGAGAGAGAGAGAGAGAGAGAGAGAGAGAGTTAATTAGTGCCTGCCCACGTTTCAGCTTGTTGGTTTCAGAAGTAAGCCAATTTTGGTTAATAAACCTACAGGAATTTCTGCTTACGTGAGCCATAACAGGTTGATGACCTGTCTCCAGTTACGCCCCGCCCCCTCGCTGCTTAGACACGCCCTCCGGAACGCCTCCCTAGACAGAAACACCAATGTAGAATAGAGCAGCATCAACCTATAACAAAAGCAGACGTTGCAGTTAGTGGCCCATTGAGAGGAATGTTCGAGTTTATGATTTGGAATTGCAAACCCACCTCACATTTACCACGCCTATCAGTTCCTTGGACACAAACCGCAAAGTAAATGCATTCAAGAGAAAAGTCAACACTCGAAACATCACCTGCAATGTAAAAAAAAATATATATATCAACATACTGGTTTATCATATGTCTCTAATATAGGTGCATTTGATGTGTTCACAATAGTATTGTGAGTGTAGTAATAAGTTACCTGAAGCATAACATTATAAGAGGCCAGTGTTGAAGCACTCTTGAGCACATCTTCTGAACCCATTGTAAACTTTACTCTTTTTTAACTCAACTATTGAAACTCACTAACAACAAAATCACCGAAATCCGTCGGTGGAAAATAAACGTCACCTTCGCTTCATTATACAGCTATATTACTTTGATACTGTACTACAATATTCTCCTGCTTTTGCCATTTAACAACTGTAGCAGTTGTCAAATAGAATATACTTCCGTTTCTCAGTTGAAAGATTTCAAGATAAAAGTCCGCGTAAGTGGCGTTTCTAATGACGCTTTAGGGGAAACTGGACGACGCGCGTTATTTTATAATTATTCAAAATGTTCAAAAGATTCTGCAATGAGACAAAAATCTACGTTTGACTGTACATTATGGAACTTTTAACTTGTTACAACTAACAGGAAGTTTTTCTGGAAGGATTTTGATTCGCTAAACTCGAATCATTTACATCAGTGTGTGACGAGAATCTATCTGTGTTATGAATCATTCACTCGATTAATTAAAATGACCGAGCCGATAAAAATGTGTCATTTAACAACGACACCACTACGGACCTGACCAATATACTGGGAGCCTTCATTGTGTCAACAAATATTGTATATGTATACTTGGAAAGAGTTGCAAATGGTTTCTTCATCAGAAATGCTCATCTCTGCAGCACAGAAGTCACTGTGTCCTCGTAAGAAGCGTTTATCTCCGGCCACATGTCTTGATGTGACTGTTCAGATAATGGCTGTGGATCTGGGCGTCAAACCTGCTCTACTTTACGACAGTAATGCAGCTTCTCCAGAACAACTTCAGATGTATCTCAGTTCTCTACAGGAGTCTGGAGTTGTAACCAATCCACTACGGATTCTGTCCATTGATGGCAACACGTTCATTTTTAATCGTGCCTCTGTTGAGTCCCACCTGGACGAACTGCTCAAAAGCAAAGATCTCATTCTGATGGACGTATGTCCCTCAAGAAAACAACCCGTCTTGGCTGGCTTTGAAAATAAAACTGAGGATATGATCAAAACTCTTTCAGAATTCTTCATGACTGAGCTGGATAAAGACTCCTCAGTGATTGTACTGGGAGAGGAGTTGTATAATGACTGGAACTTGTGCACTCTTTTTGGAATCCTGTTAGGTTATCCAGCCTCATACTGGTTTGACCAAACTGAAGGATTCAGGAACTGTCTGTGTATGACACCTCTGGTGGTGTGCACCGTTTGGGTCAAATGGCACACCCGTGACATCAATCATCGCTGTTGTCTTTACTCTTTCAGTGTTCCTGAAGAGCTATGGCCACAAGTACAATGGCATGTACATCAGTGGACAGAGAGTCTGAGAGAGAGATTTAATAAACAGCCAGTTCTGACTGATCTCTGCTTTTTTAGGGAAACTGTCACTTTACCCTCTGTGACCCTTTGAATAAATTTGATTTATGTTTATTTTTTATTATTAAATATGTGCTTACATTGTTTATTAAGTTTTTTAATTTCCTTTTTTTTCATGCATCACCTATTTTCTGTATCATTTATGCTATTTTTTTCTTACCAAAGCAACGTGTAATATTGTGTGCATATAATAAATTTAGGCAGTGAATCTCAACCTTTTTGATTTCAGATCTTTCAGATTCCCAGTTCCATGTTGGGGCTCATAGGGTTCATGTCAGGGAACTGAGACGGCAGATGATTAATTTTGTGCTCAGACAGTGACACAAATCAGTGATCATTGTCCTGATGGAAGATCAAAACATGGCCCATTCTAAGATTGGCAGTAAGGTTTAAATTTTTTTTTTTTCTGTTGGTATTTGATAGAATCCATGATGCCATATATCTGAACAAGATGTCCACGACCTCCGGCAGAAAAATGGGACCACAACATTAAAAATCCAGCAGTATATTTTACCGTGGGCATGGGGTAATTTTCATCCCTGTTTGCACCAAACCCATCTGGTGGGTTTGCTGCCAAAAAGCTCCTTTTTTTTCATCTGATCATAAAAGCCAGCTATTTTCTTAGAGCCACTTTATATTTTATAAAGCTCAACAATCTTGCTCTGCACATCAGAACTATATTCTTTGGTTTTACTACTTTTGATGGATGACTAAGGGAATTTGGCCTTCGTGTTCCTCATATTCATAATCATGTGGAACAGGAAGTCATTGGTGGAGAATTTCATGCTCATGTAAACATGAATGGGAATATACTTCAGAGATATTTTACTCATACGAATTTCATGTTTCAATTGTTTTACTTTCAATGGAAAGTTAGAATTTTCACAGTCGCCTTTACTCGTATTGAAATAAATAGCAAATAGCTGAAATAAAAATGTTTTTTTCTTTAATTTCAGTTTATTTTAACATTTATTTTACTTCAAGTATCAAAATTATTTTGTGGTTTTAGTTTCAGTTAAATATTATAACCACAGAGATTTTGATTAAAATCGTTAAAATATTTTTTTCCTCTTAACTCATTAGTGCCAATATGCTGTATTTTTAATTGCACTTTTAACTCTAGCTAACTAACTAAGAACATGTGAATATGTAAAAATAATTCTATAAACTGAAGTAGCAATCTGGTGTATTATGTTTTTTCCCCCAAAAAAACTGTAAATAAACAATAATATGTTCTCCTTTATGTGCAATTCATCATTACACCAGTAGATGGCAGCTAGTGAGTAAGAATGAGTAACCATGGTCTCTAGATGAATAGGAAATGTTTTTTTAAAAGTGCTATTGATAAAACGTTACTCACCTGAAGAGAGGATCCAGCCACAAGCACAGCATCAGACTTAGCCAGCTTGTTATGCACAAAGTTAACTGTTGTCCGGTTCACTACATCACCAAAGAACGTCACCTCAAGTTTGAGTACACCACCACAGGCATCACATGCAGGTACTGTGAAGTTCAGCACCTGCTCATCTTCCAGAAACACATCTCCATCTGAGGTCACAGCACCTGCTGCACAGCCAGGGTTAAGAGCTGCAAAACACCCCTGCAGCTCGGCATGTGGAGTCAGTTGCCCGCAGTCCAAACACACAACCCTAATAACAGACCAAACTTAAATGAGATAAATATAAATAAAATAAATATATTACCATAATATATATATATATATATATTTTAAACTCTCTTAGATTCTCTCTTAACTCTGTAATCAAATAATCTTCAATCATGTCCTGCATTACCTGTGTGTAGATCCATGAAGTTCAGTTAGTCTCTGTTGTCCAGCTTTTGAGTGTAATGCATCTTCATGCTGAGTGACAAGCCAGTGCACTTTTCCTTTTCCTCCCAGTCTCGTAATCTGAAATGCACTGAATTCGCCTGGTGTGATGAGAACTGTGGCCACCCCACGTAGTTCCGTGCCCAGTATCGTTGCCTCAATTTCGCACTGCACACAAAAGTCTGAGTGTTGCATAGGCTGCCTGTTAGTCCATGCGTACAGTCCCACACCTTCTGATCTATAGTCTGGAATTCCAGATTCAGTGGAGAGTCTGGCGCCGCTTACCACAAACAGACGAGAAGCCTGTGACACAAAGGCCTGGAGCTGTTCCAAATCACTGGAGTCAGTTGAGTCACTTGCAGGAACAAATCGTTATTACAATAGCTTGTATTGTAGAGGCACGTCTTCCCACTGTCACACAAGGTGAAAAGTGAAACCTGTATATTATATTAATTCATTTCACACAGACTGATATATTTGAAATGTTTATTTCTTTTAATTTTGATGATTATAATTGACAACTAAGGAAAATCCCAAATTCAGTATCTCAGAAAATTTGAATATTACTAATGAACAATACAAAGAAAGGATTTTTAGAAATTTGGCCAACTAAAAAGTATAACAATGAAAAGTATGAGCATTTACAGCACTCAATACTTAGTTGTGGCTCCTTTTGTCTGAATTACTGCAGCTATGCGGCATGGCATGGAGTCGATCAGTCTGTGGCACTGCTCAGGTGTTATGAGCGCCCAGGATGCTCTGATAGTGGCCTTCAGCTCTTCTGCATTGTTGGGTCTGGCATATCACATCTTCCTCTTCACAATACCCCATGGATTTTCTATGGTGTTAAGGTCAGGCGAGTTTTCTGGCCAATTAAGAACAGGGATAGCATGGTCCTTAAACCAGGTACTGGAAGCTTTGGCACTGTGTGCAGGTGCCAAGTCCTGTTGGAAAATGAAATCTGCATCTATATAAAGTTGGTCAGCAGCAAGGAAGCATGAAGTGCTCTAAAACTTTCTGGGTATTTTGCCGTGTTGACCTTGGACCTCAGAAAACACAGTGGACCAACACCAGCAGATGACATGACACCCCAAACCATCACTGACTGTGGAAACTTTACACTGGACCTCAAGAAACGTGGATTGTGTGCCTCTCCTCTCTTCCTCTAGACTCTGGGACCCTGATTTCCAAAGGAAATGCAAAATTTACTTTCATCAGAGAACATAACTGTGGACCACTCAGCAGCAGTCCAGTCCTTTTTGTCTGTAGATGCTTCTGACGCTGTCTGTTGTTCAAGAGTGGCTTGACACAAGGGAAGCGACAGCTGAAACCCATGTCTTGCATACGTCTGTGTGTAGTGGTTCTTGAAGCACTGACTCCAGCTGCCGTCCACTCTTTGTGAATCTCCCCTTTTTGAATGGGTTTTGTTTCACAATCCTCTCCAGGGTGCAGTTATCCCTATTGCTTGTACACTTTTTTTCTACCACTTTTTGCTTGGACACAGAGCTCTGTGAACAGCCAGCCTCTTTTGCAATGACCTTTTGTGTCTTGCCCTTCTTGTGCAAGGTGTCAATGGTCGTCTTTTGGACAACTGTCAAGTCAGCAGTCTTCCCCATGATTGTGTAGCTTACAGAACAAGACTGAGAGACCATTTAAAGGCCTTTGCAGGTGTTTTGAGTTAATTAGCTGATTAGAGTGTGGCACCAGTTGTCTTCAATATTGAACCTTTTCACAATATTCAAATTTTCTGAGATAAAGAATTTGGGATTTTCCTTAGTTGTCAGTTATAAACATCAAAATTACAAGAAATAAACGTTTGAAATATATCAGTCTGTGTGTAATGAACGAATATATTATACAAGGTTCACATTTTGAATGGAATTAGTTAAATAAATACATTTCTTGATGATGTTCTAATTATATGGCCAGCACCTGTGTGTATATATATATATATATATATATATATATATATATATATATATATATATATATATTATAACTTAAATATATACATGCATCCATCTTTTGATCACAAATATTGGCTTGTAAATAGCATTCATATCTGACTATGGCATCATATAAACCTTTAAGTGCAACATAAAAAACGGTGTATGGTATGTATTATGTCATAACATTTCTGAATATAAATCTTGTGCAATATATTTAATAGTATCCGGATCATAAAGTCAATTATAACGTTATAAACATAAAAAAGTCATGTCAGTTAATTCAAGTTTGTGATGTCAGTAACGTTAGGTGGAATATAAATAATTTTGCTCACTTAATACTCATTGTACAACTTGACTGAAATGCACAAGTAAGCTAGGACACCTAATAAACATAGCATGGACATTATGCCTCTCGTCGAATATACCTTAACTTTTAACAAATATTTCAGACGCACAGCACCTGTATTAATAAAATCCTTGACACCAAAAGTATTTTGCAAACATTAGTACAGTAGCTGTAGCCGCAATCTAAACAAGAACTTCTGTGTTGTCACATAGGTGCATGATGGTAAATGTAGTTTAGTTAATGTCCTCCAGTTTTGGCACGTTGAAACATTTCCAGCTGTGATAAAACCTATAAACTCTCCAGTATTGCACTCACAGATATATATATAATATATATTAATAGAGTACTTTATTGTATGTCAGTGATGATACAAAATAAACCATATATAGCATGGCTCATGCTGCTTTAACACAGTCAAAACACATTTTGTTGAATAGATGTTTAGAATATGCTGCACACATCTTGATTGCAGAACTGTAAGATGTCTGTCAAAAAAAAATACAAAATCATCAATAATTAATTAAAAACAATAGCCCAAATTAAAAATGCTTTAATAATCAGAGACATTTACTTATGTTCAATGATTGAATATTAATGCAAACAAATACTTGGTGTGCATATATAATAATAATTTGTTTCCATTTATTCTCACTTGAGTGTGTACAGTTGAAGATGCTCTCAGTCTGTGAATAGAACTCTTCTCCCAGTATGGTGCGGTAGTCCATGTGACTGGTGTGAACAAGGCACTTTGTAGCATCTTTAAAGAGCAGGTCACTCTCTCCGTACTGCTGAGACTCAAACAGTTGGAACCCAGAATCTGGACGAGCTGCTATGGTTTCCTATAGCACAAAACACATCAGGTTTCGATTCCAAAAGACTCTTAACTCAATCGAATGATAATCACTTCAGTTTGCAGACCTGTGACTTCATTAAAAGGTCATAAATGCGAGCTATAAGAACAGGACGTGTCATAACAATATTTGGAGGGACTGCCCCTAAGTTACAGGTCTTCCACGCCGTCAGAGGAGCCCGGCTGCCATCTCCGCAGAGTAACTCGAAGTCCCAGGTAAGCCAACCCTCTGCCCATCCACTGGTGTTTAGACCTGTCCATCAAACACATCACACATATTACCAATGAGATTCATACCGATGACATTTCTCAGCGTGCACATCTTACGTTCAATGTTTCTCTCCAGATTGTGGTGTTCCATGAAGGCCACGTCTCCGAAGCTCTTTCCACTGGGGTCTCCAACCAAGCACCTGTAAAGTAAAAGCCATTTTAAAGCCTGCAAAGCTGCATGGTTTGCACATATTGTCATGTACACCATTTTATTTAAACTGTTCACAACAGCAATTCCTCACCTTAATGCACCCATATTGCCGTAGTAACGCTCATTATGGTTGTCAGCACACCGTTTGGTGGCAGCTTCTTCAGTCCCACCCATACACACCTTACACAGACTGCCTTTACCTCCTGGCAAACAACCTTTCCAAAACACCTCATTGTACACTGAAAACAGAGTGGGTTACATTAAGGGAGTTGTCCACCAAAAAACTTACACCAAAGCTATCTAAGATGCAGATGATATTATAACTTTAAAGCACCATTTCAAACCAGTTTATAATTCCAAAATAACATTAATATTTGATATTTCCATCTCTTGTTGTCCTCTCAAATCAAAATTCACCAACATTTTTGTTACTTGTAAAAGATGCTTGATATGTGCACGTCTCTCCTGATTCAGTCTTGATGACATTTCATCGTGGATAGAGGACTAATGGTTTGAAGTTGAAAACATCTTAAGGATGGATTCATTCGTTACAAACATGCAGTTTTTAATTTCACATGAGGTTAACTGATGAACTGTAGTCGTGTGGATTACTTGTGGATTAGTGTGATGTTTTCATCAACTGTTTTGATCAGTTGATTCTGACGGCACCCATTCACTGCAAAGGATTCACTGGTGGGCAATTGATGTAATGCTAAATTTCTCCTAATGTGTTGCAATGAATAAACAATTTTGAATTGCATTTTGAATGGCCTGGGGGTGAGTACATTTTCAGAAAATTTTAATTTTTTGCTGAACTATTTCTTTAAAGGATGGGTTGCCACACTTTTTTGGTCAGCTGAAATAGACGCATAGATTTAAACTATTTACTTAAAGTAACCCAGTGAGATTTTAAATTATTTTTTTAAAGGGGGGGGGGGGGTGAAATGCTATTTCATGCATACTGAGTTTTTTTACACTGTTAAAGAGTTGGATTCCCATGCTAAACATGGACAAAGTTTCAAAAATTAAGTTGTACGTTTGAAGGAGTATTTCTGTTCCAAAAATACTCCTTCCGGTTTGTCACAAGTTTCGGAAAGTTTTTTTCGAGTATGGCTCTGTGTGACGTTAGATGGAGCAGAATTTCCTTATATGGGTCCTAAGTGCGCGCTCTTCTGCTGGAAGAGCGCGCGCTCCGTATAGCAGAGTACTGAGAGCAGAGGCATTCACTGATCAGAGCGAGAGCGTCGCGAAATGTCACAAAAGAAGTGTATTTTTGGTTGCCAGGGCAAGACAACCCTGCACAGATTACCAAAAAAAACCAGCATTAAGGGACCAGTGGATGGAGTTTATTTTTACAGAGCATCAACGGAGCTGTGCAAGTGTTTGTGTTTGTTCCCTGCATTTCGAAGATGCTTGTTTTACAAACAAGGCCCAGTTTGACGCCGGATTTGCGTATCGTTTATTTCTTAAGGATGATGCAATCCCAACGAAAAGGGTCACGATCGTGTGTTGGAACTGCAGGCGGTGAGTAAAACTGCTTCAAATATCTCTGCCTCCTTGTTAGTGCGTCCGCCTCCCATGCCGGAGACCCGGGTTCGAGCCCCACTCGGAGCGAGTCGTTGCTGCTGCTGCTCTCGTTCAGTTTCAACCTCGGGACCTGATTCTGGATCATAAATAAACGGCTGAATCTGACTGTTAGCCATTGTTTGTTTTGGTTGGTTTTGTCCTCACGGTAAAGTCACAGCTTCCAAATGCTTTCAACACAAAAGCCTATTGGCGCTCGTGATTCTTTAGCTCTGCCCACCACTCACGCCTCCAGCAGGTCGTATTTTTCCGGGAAAAATCGGTACAGAGTAGACTAACTTTCTCTTATGAATATAATAAAACTAACGACTTTTTGGAGTTGTGAAGGATGCAGTACTACTCTATAGGTACTCAAGATTAACAGGATATTGAGTGAAAACGAGCATTTCACCCCCCCTTTAAATAATTTAACAACACAGTCATTTTGTTATGGTTCTTTGACACCAGTTAACAGTCACACGACATTAAAGCAAACAGAGACCATTCTGTAATAGTAATAGAGAAGAACATGGAGTACCATTATTCGGCTGACATGCGGCGCTGCTGTTGTGCTCTGTGCTGAGCGTGTGTCTTACAGGTAAAACCCAGCCAGCAGGGCTGTACATGTGACCGTGGCAGGATCGTCTGCCACCCAGACTTCCGAAATATAAATTCCTACTTGTCCGACGTACAACTGCCACACCATACACTGATGGTAATTCTGCAAAGATAAAAACAAAATGTGTAAAAGACGTATGTAGAGATGCATCATTTATGCTAAGCTGATTTCAGCCCTTTATTACCATCACTTTCAAAATGGCCTCCAACTCCTTCAGGATTCTCACATTTCTCTCCTAAATTTCAAATGAACCAGCAAGGAGAAAATCAAAACAAGGTGAGAAGAATGTGAAGACATGATGTCATGGTACATTAGGATGTTAGGCGTTTTACATACCGTAATATTCAGTCACCACAGGGACAAGGCCACATTTCCCAGCTATGAATGCGTGAGTGGCATCCAGAGACACAGCATCCACCTCATCCCGCTGTGAAAATGAACAATACATGCTGTTCTAGGCACTGATGCAAAGAACAATCACCATTGTTGGTATTAACTAAAACTAAAAATCATTTCCATTAACTTAAAAAATATTTGAGAAAAAAAATGAATTACAAAAATTAGAAATTTTGTCTTAGCACCTAATTGAAATGAAATAAAATTAAGTACTAAAATTACTAGAACTAAATAATAATAATAATAATAATACACTAAAGCAAAACAGAATATATATATTATCTGCTGCTAGTGAAATAGGGGTTGCCGTAAAATTAAGTAAATTAGCACCAGGTGCCAGATTAAAGCCAATAATTTTGAGCTATCTGTAAATGTTCTCTAAAGTTCTTTTTAGAAAATTTCATGTTTAGGCCATAAAATATTTTTTTGTGATGAAACTGTACTCTGCATTTGTTTATAAAATATAAAATAAAATTAAATAACATAAAATATGTAGATGTTTGCTTAAACATAAATCACAAGTGCTGAAAATATGTCTTACTGGACCTTGATCTTCTCAATGCAGTCACTCATAGAGGAGGCTTTCACACACACCAGTGGATCTGATTTTATGCTAAGAGCCCACTGCTCACATTTCTTCTGTTCAGCATGACTTATACAGCACCACCTCACCACACTGTCCTCCAGTGAGCTGCCTAACCACACACACACACACACACACACACACACATTAAAGTCTAAGTCTTTTATTACAAATTAATAGGTACAGATGGGAAGCAATCTTTTACCTTCATGTCCAAGGCCCTTAAGCAAGGCCACATAGTCCAGTCCCAGAACCTGGCTCACATCCATGTCTTCCATCAGAACTGATAATTTCTCCGTCACATCTTTGAAGACAAGGTCACTCCCACTGTAGGATGCTGATTCAAACAGCTGGAAGCGCTGACGCTCCCTTCCCCTCAAACCAAATAACATCTTCAAAAGAAGACACACAAAAAAAAAAAAAAAAGCAAAGCAAAGATTTTTTCTCTTATAAGATCCTGAAATCCTATCATTACTTTCTGCTAAGACACCAATAACATTAATAAGGGACATCTGCAGGAACCAACTTGAGCCTGACAGGACCATCATTCCATTCGTTAAAGGAATAGTTCACACAAAAATAAAAAAACATATACAGCTTTGGAACAACATGAGGGTGACTAAATGATGTCTCTTTGTTCATAAGGTAAACAAAAGAGAGTTCGGGTTTAATGAGTTCTAAATCATACCTGAGCAGTGACCAAGAACTTCCGAGCAGTTTTACGGATGTTCATTCGTGTGACCACACCCCCTCCAGGGCCTCGCCCAAGATTACAATTTCTAAAACCGCTGAGGGGAGCATGAGTTCCATCTATACATAACAGTCTGAACTCATCTTTCTCACTTTCTGTTTAAGAAAAAAAAAAAAACTATAAGCCAGGATCAAACAGAAATTTGAAAGAGAGGAAAAAGCTGTTAATCACATATAGGATTTAATCATTTGTTCATCCACACTGTAAAAGCATAAATGTTTTTGGAAGAGTGCATTATTGTGTTAACCATCTATGCTGTCCAGAGCTGTGTGATCCACAAAGGCTACATCACCTGCCCGTGACTGTAAACATCTACAAGAAAAAGAATGGATACTGTAAGACCCTCCAGGTCACCTGGCAGGGATTCATTGATATAGGTGTAAATAAGATTATTTTAACCTGAGCGCTCCTTGGTTGTGGTAGAATGGTTCACTGTGAGATGTCTCACAGTGGAAATTTTTCTGACGAATGTATGACCTCTGACCCTGGCACAAGGAACAAAGGCTGGTTGCCATTGTAGTTGCTCCAGGCACACAGCTGGCTTTGAAGAAAGTACTAACCGCTGACAAAACAGTCAAAATATTAGCAGTAGGAATACATACATGCATATTTTTGAAAACTTTGTTTGCTTTGAAAGAGTCCTGAGTCCTGATCTAAACCAAACTGAAATTCTCAGAAAAATCCTTGATGACAAAGTTATGAATAGGAAACCCACTACAATTACTGAAATGACAGGAAGAAGAGTAGACCAAGATCACATCAGCGCAGTGTGAGAAACTAGAGATGTCCTGCGGCTGCAGATGTGCTGTAGTCATTCAAAGCAAGGGCCTCTACAATTTCTACTCATTTTCTCCACTGTTCTCTAATTTAGATCTCCACTGTACATCTTGAATGGCCTGAGGGTAATTTTTTCAGATTTATTTTACATTTTTGGTAGAGCTATTGTTTTAAGTTTTATTAATTATGTTATGCACATTTTTTTTTACATATATACACACACACATATATATATATATATATATATATATATATATATATTTAATTTTTTTATTTCATTTTTATTTTGGTTCCAGTAATTTTAATACTCATCATGGCAAGTTTTCTCATTTAAAATCATTTTAAAATAAATGTTTTTAAGTGCATTTTTCATGTTTAATAGTATGAGTTTTAGTTAACAGTACCACAGGTCATATATAATTTGTGACTGGTTGTCTTACCCTGACTGAGGGGCTCATCCTCTGCCCAGGGCAGGAGGTTTCGAGAAAGGAGATGTCCCAAAGGGAGACTCCAACCTGCAGTCCAGCGAGCTCCACTATGACAACTCCTACTGCCCTTCAAAGAGCGCATATCTAAAGTACTGTTGTTCCTCACCACAGCAACTGCAAGAATACATCCTCCTATGAAATGAGCGGGAAGACAAATTGAAAAAGGAAGATATTTACATGTTACTGCTTGCAAAGTGTGAGGCATATGACCTACAAGACACATAAATATAGAGCAAGAACTGAAACTGTTTTTTTTTTATGATACCATCTCTGTAGATCTCCTTTGCAACTACTGTGAGTCCAAACTGTTTTACTGCAGAGTACACTTCTCCAGCATCCAGAGTCACAAGGTCAGCTTTATTATCCTGACAATAGGATAGCAGAACATAAAGCATCTACTTTTATGTCCCAGGGGCTGATTTGAAACAGATTTTAGCTTGTGCAATATCATATGTAACCCACCCGTATCTTATTAATGCAGTCCACAGTGCCATAAGCTTTCACACATGAGAGACGGCCGAATGCATTGACAGCCGCAGGTGGAAGGACAGCGACCAGAGCTTTGGCCAGCTCAGCACACTTCTTCTGCTCTGGGTCGGAGACAGTACACCAGCGCATCTTCTTACCTGCAGGCAGATAAGACAGGCAAACACTAAACAAACACTGATATAATAGGTCACAAATAACATAGGTTTTACAAAAACAAAAACAAATTTTTATTTTTTATTTTTTGTGAGACCAAATTTTGTGAAAGTGTGTTTTCACAAAACAGAAGTTACACAAAACAGAAGTCACAAAACAGAAGTTACACATCTGTATGTATTTGTGGAACATAAACTATTTGTTTGGAAATACAAAAAAAAAAAAAAAAAAAAAAAATTATAACCCATAAAAATCGCACGGTCGACAAGATTTACGTAGTTTTCAAGGCATACTACTGTTTTATACATCATAAATATCGCAAAAATTAAGTTCTGTAAGTTAAAGTGCGTATAGAATTTTTTTTCTTTTACAGTTATTGACAATCTGATGCACTGATAATGTTTTTCAAAATTTTTAAATGTTGGCTAGTTTTATAACACGGTCCCTGCTAACTTTGTCTTGTAAAAAAAGTAAAATAAAAATGTGTGCGCCACATTGCATTCATTGCTAATGAAAATTTTGGCAGAGGTCCAACAACTTTTTCTTCACCAAATGTTTATGTTTATCCCCTGAACATATTTTTTAAAACCATTTTTACTTTCAAAAATATGAAAATTTAAATATCTTAGAATGATAAAATGCATGCAAAGAATACAACTGGAAAAGGTAAGCGTTAAATTGACAGTTTATTTTAGTTCGTTTTAGCAAACGCGCACTTACCCCAGCTGGTGATGGAGCACAGCAATAAGATACCAATTACTCTCACTCGCTTCATCATAGCATCAGAATCTGCTCCGGGAAAATGAATCACAGTAACTGTCTACTTAGAGTCCTGCAGAGACGTTTCAGTGAAAGGGGCAAATCGCCCACCGAAGATCTCACTGTCTAGGTTTGCGTCAGTCTGAAAAAAAAAAACCTGTTCTGGGCAAGCGGTTGTTTTCAAAGCGAATAGTTCTTATAATAAATGCGCGCATATGGAAAATATTACACTCGAACTCTTATGTCACGTGGAACATTCTCGTCCAAGCATCCTTCCTAGCTTGAAGTAGTAGCTATATGACATTTCCAGAAAGTGCGTTTTGTTCGGAATTGTGTTCGTATTGAATGCAACTGTACTTTCTCCACTGAAGCAGCAACGCGTCCATACGAACGTCCAAAAGATGATTCCAAGTTTGAGATCCAACATTCCAACGTCATGCAAAGCCAACAATAATTTTACTCGTGTAGGCTATACCCAGTTTTTAACATGTCAAGATAAATAAGGAATGTCAAGACAACAAAACATGGGATTTAATGCTTTATTAAAAATTTAAATACATATTTTCAACAGTGTCTTTGTATAAATAACTGAAATAAAACGGTTTGTTTTTAGTTTTAGTTTCAGTTTTTAGTCACACAATTTATCTTTTTTCCCCAAGGGTTGCAAAAATTCTGTGTCATCTGAAACTGTTTCTGGCATAAAGTTGACTTTATATTCCATAGCCTACTTAGTGGGTGTTTTTACATTAACATTGGAGGATAGTAGTTGGCTCTGGATGGTGTTAACTCAGGCAGCATGGCGAATCATGGTGGGTTTCTGTTTGTTTAATCTCAAAGATAGAGAAGAAATGCGAATCTCAAGCTGCAAAGAAATATTACAAAAATTATTCTGATAATTAAATAAATTAATAAAACAAATATCTACTGTCTAACATGAGTAAAATAGAATATATATATATATATATATATATATATATATGTATATGTATATATTTTTTTCGGACTATAAATCGCACTGGAAAAAACATTACCGTCTCCAGCCGCGAGAGGGCACTCTTGGTTCATGTCAAATTCATTTTGATAAATAAGTCGCACCTGACTATAAGTCGCAGGACCAGCCAAACTATGAAAAAAAGTGCGACTTATAGTCCTGAAAATACAGTATATATATATATATATATATATATATATATATATATATATATATATATATATATATATATATATATATATATATTAGTGCTGTCAAAATTAGCGCGTTAACGCATTCGATTAATTTGAAATATTTAACGCGTTAAAAAAAAATAACGCAATTAACGCGGTTGCAGTTTTTTTTATTTCCAGTTGTGGCCTATGTGTGTTCAACGTGCAAAGAAATATGGTTAAGACCAAGGAAGGACTTTTAGACGGAAAGTTTCAGTATAAAACTCTGCCGGATTACTCTTCAGTCTGCCACAAGAAACATTACTCTTAATTTAGCCTGCCACAAGAAACAGCAACATTAAAATCATGAACTCAAATGTCATTGTTTAAAAAAAAAAAAAAAAAACAATGACTGTAACAGTGCGTAAATCAGACCTTTCTGTAACGCTAACGTTAATAAGCTTAAACGAAAATAACGAAATAATTGTGTAGCGGAGTTTTTTTTGTACACAGTGCCGCGAACTGTCAATCACTCCTGTGCGCGTGCATCACTGTCCTCCTCAGCTGCAGCAACTTGCGCTCTCTCTCTTCATCAAGCTTTAAAACAAAAAGGGGACAAAAAGATCATATTGTCTTTGTGCCTTGCCGTCTACGGTATTTTTTTTAGAACTTAGAAAAAAGATGCTGCAGCCAATGAACAGCCAGCGGGGGCTGCAGGACGACTCAACCTCCGCAGACAGTTTTTAATGTTTATGAGACAATAAATACTCAAGATTTTGCTTTAGTATAACTCACAACGAGTTGTTGACACTTAACAGTGGGAAAAGCGAAACATGCGCTATTCACTTGTATAACTTAAGGGTGTATGGGTAATGTAGTTTCTGCTCTGGGTGGGATGAATTAGGAAGCTTGCATTGTGAAGGGCGCTCTGAAAATCAGCAGTGCAGGTAAAAGATTAAAACCTCTATTAAAACAGATGTCTAAATGAGCGTAACGGTACGCTACAAGCACGTTCTGGGCGCACGGAGAGGTGGCGGTACGCTCAAGAGCTATATTTGGAAGTGGCGGTACTGAGTACTGGTGCGTACCAGCCCACTTAAAGCACTGGCAATGACTATACTTTGGAATTTTTTTGCAGTCCACTTAGAATTCAACATGGAAATCGTTTTTGTTTTTTATTGGCATTGATTGTTTTGAAATTCAAATGGTACTTACATGCCTTTGTTTTTATTTCTGTAATAAAAATGGCTTTCAAGCCAACAGTTAATTTGGAGGATATTGATGGTTTATTGCAGGTATGTTGTTTACATGAGAAAATCTGTGTTACAAGTTAAACAAAAATTCCAATAAACAATCATATTTTGAATTTAAATAGTTTCTTTGTCTTGAGTTTACATTAATTATTTACATTTTACATTTACATATCCAAAAAGTTTCAGTCTTTTAATTGCGATTAATCGCGATTAATCGCGATTAATTTTAAAAAATTGTGCGATTAATTAGTTAATTTTTTTTAATCGATTGACAGCACTAATATATATATATATATATATTTTATATACATTGTATTTATCTTAAATACATAAACACCATACATTATACCTCTACGAGTGTAATGACAAGTATAATTTTATTATAAATTTAAGCTACTCAAATGACTAACATAATAACCTTAGATCTTAAAGCGTTAGTTCACCCAAAAATGAAAATTATGAAAATTAACAGCTTAAGTCATTTGTGGATAAATGTGTTTTGGAGACGCGAACCGTTTCAAACGATTTGGTGAACTGGTTAAAGAAGATCCGGTTACATCGAATGATTCATTCGCGAACCGGATATGACAAAAAAACTTTGTTTTGAACTCTTTCACAACAGACACGGAAGAGAAGACAATGATGAATAAAGTCGTAGTTTTTGCTATTTTTTGACCAAAATGTATTTTTGATGCTTCAAAAATTCTAACTCACCCTCTGATGTCACATGGACTACTTTGATGATGTTTTTCTTACTTTTCTAAACATGGACAGTAGACCATACACACAGCTTCAATGGAGGGACTGAGAGTTCTTGGACTAAATCTAAAATATCTTAAACTGTGTTCCAAAGATAAACGGAGGTCTTACTGGTTTGGAACGACATGAGGGTGAGTTATTAATTACATAATTTTCATTTTTGGGTGAACTAACCCTTTAAGAATGTCTATAACAATTCGTATTATAATATTTCCGATATGGCATATCATAAGCAAAAGCAAGGTTTTATGCAGTCTGTAAGCTTTATCTAGTGGCACTACACACAGCTGTTTTTGAGCATCTCAGATTTATGTTTACGTCAATTCTCTAAAAATATGCGCGTTAAATGTAAACCACCAGTGTTCTCTGTGTGATAGTGTAGCTTGAGCAACCAATGTTTCCTTGTACTGTTATTTCTGAATTTTTTACTGTACATTTAAAGACATGAATACGTGTATGATTGATTGTAGAGAAAAAGAAAGATTGGATACCTTACTTAACTCCTTTAAAATGCTTCCTCATTCCTCAGTTTCTCCCTCAATGCCTGTTGTTTCCAGACAGTTACACAAGACCTTTTGGAGCTTACACCATGTCCTAAACTCACACACACACACACACACACACACCCCACAAACTGGTTTTCACTATATTAGTGAAGACATCTCATTAGGTGCAATTTTTTTTATATATATAAAGCTGAAGATATTTGTTGAAGCCCTTTTGTTAGATCACAAAATGGAAATGCAATTATTCCCTCTAACATGTGCAGAATGTGCAGAATCCAAGTATTTTCTTCTCATTAGTCTCTCAAACAAAGCAGAAACAACTATTAACAACAAAGGCCAAGTTTCCTTTGTGTTTGCTAGAATAAATAACCACTTTAATATGTTGACTCAGTCAAACTACAGCTGGAGAATCAATCACACTTCTTCAAAACAGCTCCAGTCTGAAAACATATTTGTAATGTAGGTTTGGGACTTTTACTGCAGGATCACTTTAGCTGTCTGTTATATGCTATATATAAATCACTATATATGGACTGAAGACTGAATTTAGTTGTTATATCTGATTTCCATAAAAATAAATATAGTAATTTATTTTATACTAAATAATTCTAAATGCAGTTTATTCATCCTATTGAAAGCCAGATTTACTTACTGTAGCTGTTTTATGTCTTGCTGGTATAATTTTCCAGTCTAATATCTAGTAGTTCTTTTGTGAGATTTTCAGTTTGCTCCACATCTACAGTTTCATCTTCCTCATTCTCCTCTTCCTGCTCAGGTCTTCTCTCATGAACACCTGCTCATGATTTAAAAAGAATATCACTCATTAGAGAATGCATAAACTAAGAAATAAATTATTCTATCAAGATGTTTATTTTGATAAGGAAAAATAAATTCAAAATCGTGAAGTGTTTGTCATGTTCTGATCACTTAGAGTAGTTCAAAACGACTTTCACTTAAGAGCAAAAATCTGCCTTTAAGCTTCAAAGAATTAAAGATTATCAATATTGACTGATTTGAAAAAAATGTTGGGCTTTATTGTCGAGCCCTAATTTGAAGAGAGCTTTATTTTACAAGTCTGAGGTTCAAAAACATATTGAAAGACTATTTATGATTATTATTTGTCCGGTTGCCCGACTTTGATGACTCGTATCTTCAGCACTGTTTTGTAGTATGGGCTGCAATATTAATAATATTACATTTTGAGTTGACAGTAGTAGTTTGTTTGATTTAGGATGCAAATGTAAATTTACATTCATCATCAAAAACAGTAACATTTGTATATAATTGTAACAAACTTATTTTTATATAGTGAAATTAAATTATTCTGATTGTTAAATTCTGTCTCCTTTAA
Organism: Carassius gibelio; assembly: GCF_023724105.1. Taxonomy (NCBI): domain Eukaryota; kingdom Metazoa; phylum Chordata; class Actinopteri; order Cypriniformes; family Cyprinidae; genus Carassius; species Carassius gibelio. The sequence goes on from NC_068376.1 coordinate 23,566,248, forward strand.
TACATTTAATGTCTACATTAATAACATAATACATTTTTATAAATAATATAATCACTTTTCTGCTTTATATGAACCATTACATCTAACATTTACCAAACTCTTGTTGTAATCATTTTATCAAGAAAAATTATGTCATAATGATTTTCATTATCGTTTTATCGCCCAGCCCTTCTTCATATTATGAAAGACTACCTGTTTTTACCTTGTGTTAGGAGAGGGTTGGAAGTGAAATGCGTAGAATGCAGTGGGAGCTCCTGATCTTTTAAGCTTTTTTGCTGTTTATACAAAAGCATTCAAACAAGTGTTCTAGCAGCATCGGTGCTTACCTTGCCATGTGCTAAAGAGACAGTAAATGAAAATGGAGGAAGCAGTATGTCCTGGCCATGACTGGCGATATATCCAGGAGGACCAGGTTTAAGGAGGAGGACCTTTGGTTGTCGCACCATTCCAGGTGACTCTGGTGGGTTGTTGGTCAAACAGACTAAGGGTAACGGAGAAGTCTCTGTTACAGACATCCTATGACTACTTGAAAACCATAGATAAAAGCAGATGTTCATTAGTATGTGAACATAGTTATTAAAATACTTCACCTGCTGATCTTGAAGTCATGTGGCAGAGGTTTGAATGGGGACTGCAGCAGGTCATCTGGTCTCCTCGGTTGCAATCTAGAAACCCGAACTGACCACCTGATAACAAAACAGGATGATCAAGCAGAATAGTTTCCCTAAGTTTTAAAAAAATTGAATAAAATGTTAAAAATTAAAACAGAATTTGATGTTGTATCATACACTTTTTTTATATGTGTTTTACAATTAAGTAATTATACAATCAGTTATAGAAGCTTGTAGTAGATTCAAACACAACAAAACCTAATCCAATTAACCACTTAATCAACAAATATATATAAACAAATAAAATCTGAATTAATATCGGCAATAAAAAGGAGTTTACTCACAGCTGACTGATGATGGAATCTTTCTGCCTCTGCTCTGCTGCTTGGCTGCTGATTGGACAGGGGGTGGTGATGGGGGTGTGGTCTTCCGGCAGAAAAAAAGACACACTCTTCTTGGGGTGGCTGTCTGTTTTACCCTTGACAGGCTTCCATCGTATGGCACAGCACCTTACCAATTCCTGAAGGTGTTGACAGCTCTGTATGTGACACAGATGGCTTGATATCACTGCAATCGCATAAACAAACCTGTACTCTACAGACCAAAACTCACCTGTTCATAGCTGTGCTGGGCAATATTAGTTGAGAAAGCTCTCATGTGTGCTGTGTGTGTGAGGATGTGAGTGACAACCCTCTCTCAACAGTTCATCTCTGTAAAACTGAGCTGCCTCAGTCAAACGCTTCTGTTTTCTCTGACACTCTGCAATCCAGAACCGCCACAAGCAAAACACCTGAAAACATATAGACCAAACTATGAAATTATGCGGTTGCAGGAACCCTGAATTATCAGTAATAAGTGGTGCATGACCTGGCAATACCTTGGCCTGGAGGTTGAGGAACCAATGCCAAAGGGCAGTCTCAGTTTTCTCCACTTCTATTCTTCTGCTCTGCAGCTGTATGTCGAAAAACATTAAACCTCAGACACAAAATACTATATAAAAACTTCAAAGAGACAGTAACAATCAATCATAAGTAGCTGCAGCTCAAAAAAAGGATGAGAATGTTGTTGCACTGTCCCACATTTTTGGTGATTGTACATTCATGGATGTCAGCTTACCGTTCTTTCTCTCTACCTCCAAGTTTCTCCACCAGGTGTAAAATTCCCAACTGCAAGTCTGCTGCCTAAATAGGACAAATACATGTACATTTTCGTACAATACAACAAAGACATGGACACACTGTTCTAGCCACAGAAACTTGCCTTTACTGTTGTAAGCAGGCATCAGAGCCTAGTTCCAACTCCTATGTAAATACAATTACACCGATTTTTTTATAAAATATTAGAAGCATTTTTAAGGCAAAAGTGCAATCCACTAACTTCAGGTGGCCTACAAGATAACGAGAGTGCTTTCACTGACATATTTCATTGTTTCTTCCAGTTTAAAAGTATATGGGAACTATCTGTTTAGCTGTGTAAGCAAAGATACAGTTTCTCCAGTGTGAGAACGCCAGCCGCTGGGCGCCGTGCTGGGCCAATTTGTCTGCTCTCTGACCTCTGTCTCTCTCAGCGATCCTGAAATGCAGCACATTAGCCGCAATTCCACTGTCGAGCTAAAAGCGGGCGAGCTAGTGTGTGCCAGGGCTAGGTCGTGTTTCCACTGTCACTTGCGGGCTTGATCATGCCTTGTCGGAGCTTCCTCGGGACCAACGGCCAGGGATTTTTGGGCCGATGAAAACCTCGGGCCAAAGCGGACCAGCTGGGGCTAGAGGAGTGGTTATGAACAAAGGAGGAGTTTCTCCGCGTCTGGAGAGCGTCAGCGCCGCGGATCATTTCAGAAAGAAAACAGCTATAACACCAGCATTAAACTGACTTTCAGTCAGCAGTGAGTGTTTGAAATAATGCGATCCGATCCGATGTGGATTATAATCACCATAAAAGGCAGAAATATTTATAAGCGATGCTAATTTTCAAGCCTGATAAATTAATTCATTATGCTCAATGCATCACTTATAGTATAACATCAATGATTTAGAATTTAAATATTTAACAAAGAATGCAAACAAAAGCCCGCTGTCATCGTGTTAGTTTTGTGATCGCGCTAGTTCCAGTGATTTATTTCTTATTAGTTTTCTGATAACTTCTCTTTGTTGGTGAAATGATGGGGTATCGTGACATTGTTTCTGAGAGGCATGTAAAGGGCAGGTTTTAGTGAAGCGCAGCAGAGCTTCAGGCCTGGCTGTGGAAACACAGTGCTATTTTGGCCTCGGTGCTACTGGCCCGAGTCTATTAGCCCCGCCCGGCCTGTTTAAAGCCCTGGCTCGCACTGGCCCGACAGTGGAAAAGCGGCTATTGTTCCACTGGGACCAATACTTCTCCAGCACAGCAACACGCCATACATCCTGAGCAACAGCTGCAACAAGGAAGACATATGAAATGCATAAAATGCAAAAAGTACATGCATAATTGTGACTGATCAATCTGTCACTGTATCTCAAGTTAAAGCAATTAAAAAGTCTTACATATTAAAAGTTTGGGATCATTAAGATTTTTTAACACTAAAATGTATGCTCATCAAAGCAGCATTTATTTGAAATAATTTTTTTTCTATTTTAATACATTTTAAAATTAAATGTATTCTTGTGATTGCAAAGCTGATTTTTTGTTGAAAAAACAATTTTATTTTTGTATTGTGTAATTGTATTTTTGTTGCAAACCATAATATATTTCTTTTTCAGGATTATTTGATGAATAGAAAGTTCAAAATAACAGCATTTATTTGAAACATAAATTGAACTGTTGTATATCCACTGATCTATAATATAGATCAGTGAGTATATCTCATAAATATAAAATGAATGGCACCTGTTTTCTTTTTCTTGTTATTATTACATTTTTATTTTTTCTGAAATGCTGTTTGATTAAATTAAGTACAACGTGGTTGACAATAAAATTAAAACAGAATCCATCGTGTCCATAATATTATTTAATCGAATAAATAGCAGGTAAACATTTTTATCTACAGTCAAAATTATGTAAATAAAAACCCGTTTACATCCTGTCACGTGACTATCATTTACAATGGGTGGCCACGTTGATTGCCTGAAATGTATTCTTGCTCTAAAATTCTAAAACGTCTCTTGTCAACGCCCTTGAATAAAATCCACACTTCTAAACAAGCAGTTTGGTGTTCTGTTTTATTAGATTTTAAATTGCAATCAAACGTGAGTGTTTGTTTCTTAAAACTTTAAAGAAGGCGTGATTAGACACTATATAATCCTTGATTGGGGCCTCTCTCAGTACCAGTCAGAGATCTGAAGAAATTCGCCGCTCTGCGACTGAACAGAGACGAAAGAGAGAGCTCAGAGAAAGTACCCCGAGGTACAATGATTGTTGCAGTCGGACTACAAGCTTTAATTATGAGTAGAACCCAGCTATCTGCTGGAATTGGTCCTAATATATGTGAGCTTTAATGTATTGACGCGCTTTATGCGTGCGTTTTGCAGCTTTATGAGTCGGGATAAGTTTCCTAGCCTGCTAACCCGACTCACTAGCCTATAAATAAACAAACAGAGTCGGAATTTTATGAAGTTTTTCGCTCTCTCAAAAAAACTCCCAAAAGAGAAACAAGCCAACGTATAATTAAAAGGCGGAAACAGTGCAAATAGAGCCGTTTGTGCACATAAACCGAAGTAAATCCTCGGCGTCGGCTAGTTGAGTTTAGCCAGTTTGCTAATGAAATGCTTCACTCTGATAATTAGCGAATAAATCTGGAGTGACAAGGGATATCCGAGTCACCTGTCAGGATTGAGAAACTTTGTTTTTAGGCAGAAAGCTTAACCTGTGTCTGAAATCTGGACTGACTGCAGAATCTCTTGTAGTTTGGTATAGGACAGATAACGTAGCCAGAAGCTAACTGCGGTATCCAGACGAAGAGAGAAGGTGCTGTGACACCGTTTCTAATATCAGGTGAGTTCATCAGCATGTCGAGAGAGGAGCTTGTTTATTTCAAAACAGACACGTTGTTCGTGCGAGAGATATTAGTGCAATGTTCCTTAATTAGGCTGATTAGTATTGTGTAGTTTGCTTGTTGTCTGCCTCGTCATTTGCTAATAAAACAGCTTCTTTGGAGCCAAACATTTACCTGATGATAGTAAATACCTACACCTTCCAATCCTCATTAAAAATAGATCCAAGTTAAATTTAATTTGAAGTTTTCATAGACTTAAAGGGGTTTATATACCCATTGCTAAACTGATTGTAGCCTGTTTGTACAATCACATTCAGTTGGTAAATGATTTTGGATTTGATGGTTAGTTTTTTGGTAGTATTTTTAAACCAACCAAATAAATGTGCACTACTTTGTCACAGCGGTTAAACTAATGCTATAGAACATCATCCACAGGCGCCCAGAGTGTCTGATATTGGGGCTTCACTTCAGGTTGACCACCCACCTGAGTCATGGAGAAGGATGAAAATGGTGAAAACATGGTGGAAACGGTGAAGGATTTAGTTGTGACCTCTGCCTATAGATACACCAAGGTGAGATCAATCCCCTAAAGGAAACCTCTTTTGAAAACAAATTTGCATTAGTCTTTTGATATTATGCTGTGATATAGAGCTGTAATCGGGCATTAAAAGTTAGGCCCGACAGGACCCGAGCCCGACAGGTTTCGGCCCGAGCCCGACATGTACATTTTGATTGACAGCTTTTTTTTAAAGCCCGAACCCGTTTACAGCCCGACATTATTCAAATGTGCGCACGCACACAGCTATTTTGCCTTTTGTCAACAATGAGTAATTTATTCATGTTTTAACATAATTTACTCATAACTAACGTAGACTAGACCACTTGGAAGTTGGAATAAAGAAATAAAATAAGTCCTCTGTGACATCGTAACATCTCAGCATTCTAGACATAGGCTCATTTAGCCTATACATAGACCAACGCACCAATAAAAACGATTCATTTTAAAAAAAAAATTTAAATTAAGATAAATTTTAAATTAAGATGGGTATTTGGCAATAACGAAATTAAGATAAAGGCTCTGCTTGATTTGCTTTATTTAATAAAAGAATAATGCCAACATTAGCGTAAATACTCTGTCAACATTATGCATTTAAGACTCAATGAATATTTAGTTATCGTTTGAAAAAACTTTACTCAAAGAGATTAGGCTAGGTCTACATGTTTTTGTGGAGGAAAATGATTGAATCCACTGTAGATGTCTTCAGCGCGTTCCTGCGCTCACTGATGGTGCGTCATTATTCACTCATTATTCTCATTATAAGCATGGTCAAAACTTTTCCACACCTCAGACTTTGCTTTAGTTGCTGGTGCAACCAAAACGTAATCACCACAGGCATGCCTCCGTTACACCTGCTCAGCATTCATTTTGTCATCTTTCTCGCGCTAATCGGAACACATCACATGACTGCTCGTTTACCTCACAAACCGGAGCGCGAGCCCGAGCCCGATCCCGACCCGAGCCCGCGTAAGATGATAGAAATTAAGCCCGAACCCGACTGAACCCGACGGGTCCCATCGGGTTCGGGCAAAGATCTTCAGCTCTACTGTGATATACTTTGAACACAAGTTGTAAGTTTTAGAGCTTTAAATGTCCTACTAATTAAAAGATCACACTTAAAGCCTATGAAACTAGGCTTTAAAGTCATGATGAAATGGATGTAGCGGAGGTCTTTTAATCTGTATTGTGATGTAAAGTCAACTAGGGTTGGTCGATATATAAAAAAAAATGATATCTCTATTGTCAATTTTTACGATATTCGATATATATCTCTATGTTTGCATTTGCATTTAAATAATAAAAAAAACATGATTTTCTTTTGCCCATAAAAAAAAAAACCCACAAAAAAACAATTTAGATTAAACAGCTTATTTAAGCAGTTAAAAAAAATTTAGACCAAGAGATCACTTACTGCTTTTCATTAAATGAATACATGTAGGCTTATATGTAACTGAAGCAGTGCAAATTAAGTACAGAAAGTGCATTCTGTCAACTTTTTAGTGGATGCAATTCACAATTTATACTATGCAACTGGGATAAGTATTTTATTTAAAAAAATTTAACAAGTTTTTAAGCTAAGAACACAAGTCTGTCAACTGTCTGCGGTTTTAAGAGAAGCTCTGTGGCATGAAACTATGTTCCTACTGGCATTAAAAACCCTCTTAGATGGGGAGCTAGTTGCTGAAGCACATAGCTATTTCTTATATATAAATATATAGAAATGAATACCAAAGACTTTTGCATTCTCTCTGTCTATCTTATGGAAACTGGTAAACATAGTGAAATTCCCCAATAGTAATTCCAATTGGCCATAGCCTGTGTTTCTCTATTCAAACATCAGCGGTCGAGTAAGTGCATTTATTTTGCGATCACTAATGCAAACAATACAGTTGAGATCTCACGACAGAACACAGACCGGCTGAACGACGCTTTCATTAGATCGCTCAATTCTAGCTTGTAAGTGTTTTCAGATTATCGTCGGCGGCTCTTCCGCAATGAGGAGTGAGCACGTGTGCATGGTTGCCAGATTGCTTAAAATAAGCAAACACCGGGCAGAAAATGTATCCTTGTAACAGTGTAGCTCTGATTCGGAGATTTAAACTCTTGTTATCTGGCAACCGCTATCATTAAGCTCTCATAGTAGAGGGGCGTAGAGCAGTTACAGGTTCCTTTTTTGGACATTCGGCGTGTTCTTTTGGGAAAGTATGCTTGAATTTGAAATATTCGATATTCCCGATATATTCAAATTTTACATCGTCTTCAAAATTATTCCGATACTATCGCTAATATTCGATATATCGCCCAGCTATAAAGTCAACCAAGAAAAATAGAAAATGTAGGGTTCTGTCCATCAGTTGTTGATCAGATTTTGAGAAGATGACTGGAGTAGTCCTGAATGCATAACCAGAAAGAAAGTGTTCAGCAGAAGATCCATTTTGATTAAATATTAAAAGATAAAAAAAAAAACATACACCAATGATTTATTAAATAAAAAAAAAAAATCTGTAACCTGCATTTCAGAAATAGTGAATTTTTATTTCAAGGGTGCTTTCAGACTTGGTTTGATTGGTTTGAATCTGAGTTTTATTGCTTCTGTTGGATGACTGTGCTATGTTTGTCATCAAATCAGCAGCTGCTTAAAGGGGGGGGGGTGAAATGCTCGTTTTCACTCAATATCCTGTTAATCTTGAGTACCTATAGAGTAGTACTGCATCCTTCATAACTCCAAAAAGTCTTTAGTTTTATTATATTTATAAGAGAGATAGTCTGTACACGAGCGACTGGAAGCGTGACGTGTGGGCGGAGCTAAAGAATCACGAGTGCGAGTAGGCTTTTGCGTAGAGAGCGTCAGTGGAAGCTGACATTACCGTGATGAAAAAAACCATCATCCAAAACAAACCATGGCTAACAGTCATATTCAGCATATATTTATGATCCAGAATCCGATCCAGAGGCTGAAATTTAACAACAGCAGCATCAGCAACGACATCTCTATGTGGTATGTACTGAAACTGTATATATTTGCTTAGTGGTTTTGGAAAATGACTAAGTTCCACTTTATGTCGTCTTTTTTTTTTTTTTTTTTTTTTTTTTAAGTGTACATGTGGAAAGTGCAGTTTGATGACAACATCGCATGTTGTTTACTTGATGTGCTTAGGTGCCGATAGTTAAGTTAACAACACAGAGATATTTGAAGCAGTTTTACTCGCCTCCTGCGGTTCCAACACACGATCGTGACCCTTTTTCGTTGGGACTGCATTATCCTTAAGAAATAAACGATATGCAAATCTGGAGTCAAACTGGGCCTTGTCTGTAAAACAAGCATCTTCGAAATGCAGGGAACAAACAAAAACACTTGCACAACTCCGTTAATGCTGGTTTTTTTTTTGTTTTTTTTGGTGGTAATCTGTGCTGGGTTGTCTTGCCCTGGCAACCAAAAACACAATTCTTTTGTGACATTTCGGTCTCTCGCTCTGATCAGTGAATGTCTCTGCTCTGCGGGAGCGCGTGCTCTTCCGGCAGAAGTGCCCTTAGGACCCATATAAGGAAATTCCGCTCCATCTAACTTCACATTCCATACTCATTCAAACGTACAACTTAATTTTTGAAACTTTGTCCATGTTTAGCATGGGAATCCAACTCTTCAACAGTGTTATAAACTCATGAAATAGCATTTCACCCCCCCTTTAAAGTTACCCTTGTCGCTAGGTAAGGGATGCAGAAGGTATTTTTTAAAGTTTAAAGTTATAATCTTTTTTTTTTTTCCTAAAGTTTCTATTTAAGCACTGGGTGAATGGAGAGAGGGGATCGGGATCACTGTCACTGTGAGCACAGTTGCACTGTATGTCAGCGCGCTACCCACAAGGCCATCATCACTGACGAAGTCTTAATCTTATAATCTTTTTTTGACAATACTAAAACCCATTTTTTTTTTTTTTTTACATTTTTTGTAAATGCAGTGAAGCCTATCAGAGTTTAGTAAACTGTGTTCACATCCCATTGAACCAAACTTTGACACAAAACTCTGAAAGCACCCCTGAATATTTTGGATGTAAAGTGTTTTATTAAGTTTTGTAATGCTTCTAATTGTTTATTGCAGGAAGAGCTTCTGGAAATCAAAGAATTGCCGATTTCCAATGAGAGGCCAGAGTGTCTTTCAGAGAAATATGACAGGTGAATTTATTTAGTGTTTGTTTGCCAGTTCAATTTGAATATTTCTGAATGTTGCACCATATTATCCTGCATGAAAAGGAGCATGAAGCTTTGCATGTTGTTTTTTTTTTAAGCTTTGACAGCTAGTATTGTCAGTGCCATACTTTTGTCAGTGGCACTTAACACTCGACAGCTGCTTTCAGTGTTACATGATCAAAGAGACAATTTACAGCAGTAATTTGTTTGAATACTATTAGTGTCTGGTGCTTATTTTAATTATATGGAAAGCCTAAGCCTGGTATGTGTTTAATGGTACTCTCTTCTTCATAGTGATGGGGTTTGGGACCCTGAAAAATGGCATGCCTCACTATATTCCTCTTCAGAAAACAGCTGTCCAGCAGAAGGATACAAGAAAGATTATGCAGAGGACAGAGTTCCGCTAAAACGAAGAATTGCAGGTAACTGTCCAAGATATTTCGATTGTTATTTGACGATCAGAGCCTTGTTGCTGAAACAAAACCAGAATTAACTTTGCCTTCCCCAGATCCTCGGGAACGTGTGAAAGATGATGATCTTGAGGTGGTTCTGAGTCCACAGCGGCGTAGTTTTGGCAGTGGCTGTCAAGTGGCACCCACTGCCCTCCCTCGTCGCCCCATCAGCCCTCTGGAGAACAAAGAGAATGAGTCACTGCGTTTGGGGGGAGCACGTCGCATAGGGAGTGGCCGTATCATTGCATCACGTGTATTTGAGAGGGACGCACGAGTTGACAAGGAGCGGGAACGAGACCGAGAACGTGAATTTAAGGACAAGAGATTTAGGGTAAGGTATAGTGCCATGACATTTTGATGAAACTTTGCCATTTTTGGAGCATGTTCAAAGAATAAAACATATTGTTTTCTGTGTTCTACCTTAGAGAGACTTTGGAGACAAAAGAGTGTTCAGTGAGAGAAGAAGAAATGACTCCTATGCAGAAGAGGAGCCAGAGTGGTTCTCTGGTGGACCCACTAGTCAGTCTGAGACCATTGAGCTCATTGGCTTTGATGACAAGATCTTGGAGGAGGACAAGCGCAGGACCAAACGTTCCAGGAAGAAGCCAGAGTCTGTTAAAGAAGGCATGTATTGTTCATGTTTAGGACAATGCAAACACCTTAGAAATGCTTCACTTGTTTGATAAGTGCTTTTATCAGCCATTGTTGCCAACTAATTTTCAGAGAAAATTGCTAAAGGTGGAATTGTTGCTAAATGACGTTGTGATGTCATTTGCGTGATAACGTTGTTACGTAATCATGATGCAGAATAGTCACTGCATCAGATATCAGCAAAAACACTTTAATTTTGTTCATAAAATAATATAAATGTATATTTTAATATTAAAATGTAAACAACTATTTTTGTAAACCCTTAAAGTTTTTGAAGATAGACATGAATGTGCATGATACAAACCTAAATTTTTATAATTCATGACTGAAAAACATTTTGTAACATGATATTGATATACCATTTACATGGTAATGCAATGTCTGATTTTAAAATGGGTTTTAAAGGATGAATTTTGAGATTTAAGTTTTCAGATGAGATATAATTTCTGATGATTTCTAAAATGTGATAGAGAAATCGGTGACTTTTTTTTTTATTTTTAACAAAGGTCAAAACTCCTGTTATAATGTAGATTTGAGGATGCACCCTTGGCATAAATTAATGTATTACTTTTCCTACATAAAACAGTAGTAAAATATATATTTGGGAGTCTTCGACCTTTCCAATGATATATAGTTTGTCAAGATTAGATTTGATTGTAATATAGTGAAGTAAACGTAGGCGTCCCGTATTCGGGATGAGGTGACAGTTTTAAATACAATATTGAATTGTTGAACACTTACACATTTTATTAGCTAGTAAACTAGTAAAGCTACAAATTCTGAGCAATAGTTTTAAGCAGTGTATTAGTTGGAATGCTACACTGAAAATCAGTAAAAAAAAAAAGAAAGTTTGCAGTAGGTCTGTGCAAAAAATCGAATGCGATTTTCATGTGCATCTCGTCAGTAAAGGCACTCCTGTGATTTAGAAGTACATCTCCAGTACGTTCTTTCAGATCAGGGTTGCCAGGTTTTCAAAACAAATCCTGCCCACTTGCTTCTCAAAACTAGCACAATCGTGTTCCAGGAGGTTCCCCGATAAAAATTGCCTCCCGGGGTTAAAATATAAATTTTTTAGCAGGGTTGCTTTGGTAAAATTAGCATTTTAGGGGCTAAACATCTTTATCAGCATGTTTTTTTTCTTTCATACCTACAGTTGAATGTAATGGTGGGCTCTCTGGGGATCGTGAAGCGGTTCAAGAGTTAGCAGATCAAGAAGTTCCACATGCTGAGGTTCTACCTGAGCAAACCCCTGGAGAATTTGACTTCAATGAGTTCTTCAATCTTGAAAAGACCATGCCTGGTCTGGCTTCGGTAAGATATGGGGAGCACTGCATGCTTCTAAGGGTGATGGTCACATAATATCTGGCTTGTCTTAAAGCGAGAAAGAATAGAAAAATCACACCTCAGGTATTTTGGGGATTTTGAGAAATGTTTGCTCCATGTAGTTATTAGGGACTTTATGAGCACTTTAATTAGTCTATACAGTACACTATACTGAATGTAAGGTTTTTATGAATTTTTTTTTTTTTAATTCTACTCTGTACCGTTCACTGTGCTCCTTATACGTTTGTAACTCTTTTTGATAGTTATTTTCAAGGCAGTACTTCTCATATGGCTGGATGTGACTCTATAATGAATCTGTTGTGAATCTCTTCACTTGTTCATAGCTTTAGATAAATGTGCCTACTAAATGAATCTAATGATAGGTAGTTATGTATTTATGATTGCAGAGCAGTTCAGCAGACCTTTTTGGATTTATATGTTGCTGTTGATTACCGGTGTTAGAAATATGAAATGATTGGTTTTGCGGATGTGTGGCATCAAGCTATTTGTTGATTTTTTTAATTTTTTTATTTGTTGTATAGAAAGCTCAATGAAATGCAAATTTATGCCCATCTGACTTTTAAAGATTGTACTGATACTTCTGGAATTTGGGATTGGGTTGATGGGGGTTGAGCCAAATTATAATTTATTTTTGGAAATACGTGGGGATCTTGTAAATGCAACTATTCTCCAAAATGCCCATTTTCACCCCATTACGCTAAGCAGTCTGCAGACACTCTTCACGTAAGTGTCATCCGCTCCCCATGGCCTTTTCCTGCTTCTGTGCTATAACAGTTTAAACCAGGCCTTCACTTTCTTTCCCCCAGATGATTGAAGATGTCCTTGCTGAGGGTCCTGTCATGTCCAGTCGTTTCAGTCGCTGGTTCTCCAGTAACAGAAGTCCCTCTGGCAGCCACTCCAGCAGTCTGCGTTCCACACCACATGAGGAGTTGGAGAGACTAGCAGGTAACCCTTTCCTATTACAGTGCACAAACATGGACATTAGTTTTTAAAAATCAGCATAAGCAAAAAAAGAAATGATTATTTAGCTGTTTATTTTTTGTACACTTCCTGCAAACCATGCAAGTTATTGTATCTTTTGGTTGCATGTATTATGCTGCTAATATACACTACTAGGGGAGACCCCGAATAGTTGAAGATTCAATGTTTCTATAGGAGGAGGCTGATTTTTGCTGTATGGGGTTGCTCAAATGTCTGACTTTACATAGAACTACTGGTTTTTCCCAATAAGTTAATATACAGCCTATTAAAATAAGGCTGTAAATAATAATAATAATCTGAAAAGTAGCTTCAAATAAATATTTTAAAGTGCCATAATAAATCCAAATAACCCTATAGATTTAAGTTTCACTTTCCATAATCCGTGATCGACAGAGGAGCATCTTGGCGGCAGGGTTTTAAAACTTTAACAAGACACAAATTGACACAGGCAGGTGAGAAAGACTGGATTTTTTTTCGATAAGTTGTAATATTAAAGCAGTGTTGGGGTAAGAAGTTACAAAGTAACGGATTAGTTACGGAGTCGCTGTCCGTTTGTCAAGTGCTGAAATGTCACCTTATAGAATGACTCGTAGTACACGCTCGTTTATTGACCTTAACCTAATGGTGCGTTCCAGAGAGACAACTTGGATGTAATGACTAGAATACTATATTATATTGTGGTGTATAATATTTTACTTTACATAATATGTAATATACTTTTTATACAGTAGAGAGAGAGAGAGAGAGACACGTTATTTCCACGTCTAATACATGCATACATAGCTGGTTCTCATGCACTTCCGCAAGTCATTGACATTTTTCCATGCATAAAAACAACTTAATTTATTCAATTATATCTTAAAATAGCCTTATGAAATGTTTTTCCCCCTCCAGAACTGCACTGAGAGTCATGCTGCGTTCACTTCAATAAGCATTTGATTTGAGTAAAACTAGCGTCACATCACATGCACGGAACTGTAAAGGTATTCATGTTAACATGTCAAAATAAGAGTACGGTTTAATTTAAATAAAAGTATTTGATTAATACAATTTAAATTTAACCATTAAAAAGGAGTTGAGAAAAAAAACGGAATCCAGAAAAATTAAAACGGAATTTGGGAAAAAATAAAGCTGATTTCATAGGGCCCTAAAAAGGTAAAGTAATAAGTAGTGAAGTTACTTTTCAAATGCGGTAACTAGTAATCTCATTACAATTTACAGAAGTAACTAGTAACAAATTAATTTTGAGTAACTACCCCAACACTGTATTAACGTTATTTTATTTAAATAGTGTATTCTATATGAGATATGGAAGTTAAATCCCATTTATTAAAAACCTGCTATAAAATGCTTTTCTACTGGTCACCTTCAGTGCTCTCAGCTCAAAACAGAAATGCAGAACATTTAACTACTGTCTCATACATAGCGTTATAATGAGAACACTTGTAAAATTGTGAATTCTTAGGGTTTCACTGACGTTTAATGTTAACTGTTTTAATCAAAACAAAACCCCATGTGTATCTGAGATGTCCGTTACACATTTTCCCTGTGTGTTAACGTAATTATGATGAATGTCTGACTTGACTCTTGGTAATGTATTTTGCCCTGCCTCCAAAACACAGGATTCGACAGAATATCGGCAACAATTGAAAATAGTCGGGGACAACCCTTTTACACTGCAATTTAAAAGTCTCTAATGCTCAGTGTGTAAAAAAAAAAAAAAAAAAGTGTAATATTCTGAAGTATTATTTAAATGTACGATAACACTACTTGCCCACTACTTAATACCTCTGATGAAAAGTTAATGAAAATATGGAATCTGTAAAGCAAATGTAAAAAGCTTGCTTGATGCGTCAGTTTGTCCTTTTTTGTTGTATAATTTTGTGCGTGTCTGTGTCAGGTCTTGATCCTCATACTGGATCTCTGAATCAGGGTACGTCTTTATACTTCACCCCCATCTCTTCAGTGGAACGCAAAGAGAAGGTGGACATATTGGAGCTGCTGCATAAAGCCAACGTTGACCTGAAACCTCTACTGTCTAGTTTGAATGTCAACAAGGCTCACTTAAAAGAGAGCAGTGAGTAGCATTCTGTGTTTTTAGCATTTTAAGAATATTGTTTTCCTTTTTTTTTAAATATACAACTTAATCTCTAGACAGCAGGCCACAGATGTTTCTCATCAATATATCAAATTGCTACTTCTAATAAGATAATCAAAACAAACTTTTTCTGTTTGCCGCCTTATAGCAAACTCAGGGGTGGTGTTGTCTTTGGAGGAAGTGGAAGGGAGTCTGAAGGCCCTGAAGATGCAGCCTGAACCGGCTCCATCATTACCTCAAAAGCAGCCCAGCGGAGGTGGGGGAACCCCCTTCATGGTGGAGCACCTTGAAAAGGCTCTCACGGAAGGTACCGGAGTTGCGCCACGACCACGAGACCCTGACATGTCTGCATTTAATAAGTTAGTCAACACCATGAAGGCAAGTGGAACCCTGCCCACCCACCCTAAAGCCAGCGGGAGCAGTGTAAGTATGCAGCCATCAGTTATGTATGCATGGTTTTGTAAGAGCTTGCTACATACTGTCCAACCTCAGGTAAAGCTGCATGTATGAGACTGATGCATTGATCGTCCAGATTGTTGCATTCAAAGATTACCTGCCTTTGCATGCAAGCAGGCCAGCGCTGTTTACTTGCTAGTTGATCTGGGCTAGTAAATGAGTGTTTATTTTGACTAGTGATGGGCATAAATTTGTGTTTAGCGGTTGTGGCTCACTTGTCTGTGAACTTTTGCATGCTTTGCTTGGTATTATCCTGTTCTGACTACAGTGAATCTTTTATAACATGCTTGGCTTATTGTTTTTATTAAATTTTTTTTGCCTCAAGCTATCACTGGTGTGATGTAGGCGCCATCAGTGATCAGTGTTTATGGCTTTAGCTAACAAAACTTGATGAACCAAATGGCATGCATTGAATCAAGTCTGCTTTTGTCTGGTTCATGTTCCAACTCGCACCATGATCACTTTTTCCCTGGTTTTGTTCAGTTACAGCAGCAGTCAGTGGATCCTGCTCTTGTGTCCTTATCAGAGGCGCAGGTACCCACCTCACAGCAGAAAAACATCTTTCAGGTGATCTGTCAAGGACATTCTGTTTGTTCAGTACTAGGGATGCACCTAAATGAAAATTGTTGGATGAAACGGAAAAAGAGAAAACCAAGGCCACAAACAAAAACACCGAAATACATTATGCCAATTATTAGTGCATTTATTGCTATGACTGTGTACTAACTTTACTAAAATCAAGACATTGCAATTGCATAAATTATAAAATATTAGTTTAAAAAAATACATCTATTACGAATTATTCAAATATTTATTAAAGGGATACTCCACCGTGTTTTCATATTAAACAATGTTTTTTCCCTTAACTAAGATGAGTTGATACATACCTCTCTCGTCTCAGTGCGTGCACTCAATCGCTTTGGCGCGCGGTGACACTTTGAAAGCACTTAGCTTAGCCCATTCATTCAATATGGGCCAAGCAGAGAAGCTACCAAACACCTCCACGTTTTCCCTATTTAAATAGTTACTTGCGTAGTGTAACTCGACCTAGGATGGTAACACAAAACAAAACGATGCACTTTTCGAAGCGTGTAAAATGGATAACTATATTGTGTGGCGGAATACCATGGCAAGTACTTGTAAGCACTTCGTCTTGGCGCAGTAATATCATAATAGAGAATGTTCTCTTATGACCCACTGGTGTGAAGTGAAGGTCACGGGGAGCTCGTGGTCTGCACTATGCAGGTCGCGGTTTCTTTTTGTGTCATCACATTTCGGCCATGTTTCGATTAAAAAAAAATTTCGGACAAATTTTCGGTGGCCGAATATTTGGTGCATCCCTATTGAATACAAGTTCTATCAAATAATTTTTACTTGTCAGGACATCAGTACACCTAGTTATGTGATGTGACTGACGTGTACCACTGTAACAAATTGTGCAAACTGTTTTCAGTAATCCCTAACCTGAAGTTCATGCACACAAATCAGTGTGTGCCAAAAAAGTTGTAATAACTGAGGCACTAGTATACTTAGTAATTGACATCTGTCCTGCAGTCTTGAGGCAAAACAAAGCAAGAATTGAGAATGAATCTTGTGCTTCAGGAATTGTTGGTTGCCCCTCATGGCCCTGTTCCTGCCCCTGTGCCTGGCCTCGTACACCACCGCGCTTCACCCCCACTCTTTCAACAGAGAGCCCCTATACAGGACTTTTTCCCGGGCATGCCACCTATAACTGGTAAAATGAGTTTAGTTGATTTAAAACCAATAGAGGCATGTTGAATGTGAAAGCAAATATAATTTATTTCATGTTCCTCACCCATCTTTTGTTGACTCTCAGGGTTCCCTGCTGGCCCACAAACTGTGTTGGATCAAATTCCAGACTTGAATCGGGTCAGGACTTTACCACAGGTAAAACTCAAATACTATGGGCAGATATCAAAATGTTTATTTATTTTTTTTAAAGGATGCATGCATCATTTCAAAAAGTCTATTTCATCAATTCTGTCTTTGGTTTTAAAGGGGCTCTTTTTCAAAGTCTTTATTTAGTTTTGTGGGTTTACTAGAACAGTCTCATATTAGGTTGTTAAAAAAACCCAATTTTTTTCTCACATTTTACATTACCATTAACACCTCTCTCCCCAGTCAGGCATGAACGGCCAGAATTTCTCCTGTATCAAGTGAAGGCCCACCTTCTGAAATACAAAATGTGCTGTGATTGATTAGCTGGGCCAGTGTGTACTGTGATTGACAGCACTCTGCGTCTGATCTGATCTTACCACAGCCGCTTGCTGCAATCTTCACTGTAAATATTGTGTCAAGATTAAATCAATTTGAGCACAATTTTAAATCCTGAAAATGGTAACCACGTTCGTCTGCCTTGGGAAAACTAGTGCGTCTCTGACATAGTGATAACTTGTTGCCTTCTCTAGTGCAGCTCAACCAGGTCTTGTCCCATTCGTCAATCTTTGTGAGATTACAAATTCCGGAAAATAAGCATTGTAGTCCAAACGAGTCGTTCGTTGTAGTTTTTGAAAAGTGATTTGTTAAAATATCTCCTGAATTGGACTTTGAGCTTTGTAACTTTGCAGATCTTTTTTTCTGTTTGGGGAAAGGCTGTTAACAAATTACAATAAAATGTACTGTTCTTGGTTTTGCATTATTTGTTAATCAGATGAATTCCTTATTTTTAGATTAGAGCTTTGCCAATGGGAGTGGACCAGGCCAATCTGGAAGCTTTGTTTCAGCAGGATCTGGCAGCTCTTAATCGCCAACAGTACCAACAAGGCTACAACAAACAGGCTCACGATATGGTGTTTCGCAACAGGTAATTTGGATTATCAGAGACCATAGCAGGTCACAGGCAGGCACAGAGCATGTCTTGCTAATTGTTTCATCCTTATGAATCATTGAGCTTTCTTAGTACTCATCTTATGCATCTGTATCATCCTGTTTTGTAGACAAACCAGGATGAACCGTTCACCTGGCCCTCACCTGCCTGGCCGGGCCTCACCTGGCAATACAGTAACAAGTGTAGTAAGTCAAATCTGTGATGTTTAATGTAACGGTCATTGAGACATTTGATCATCTAAGGGCCATATTAACAAAAATCTAAGGCTATAAGAAGCTCCTAACTTGACTATTTAGGAGAAACTTTTAAAAATTTAATGGGCATGTCAGTCCTAATTTTAGGACACACTCCCAACATTTTAGAAGCATTTCACAGTTTCCCTTTAGTAGAATTGGATTCCTTTTCATGTACGAGTTGGGCAAGAAGTAAACCATAATAGGGTTGTGACTAGAGATGTTCCGATACCCTTTTCTCTTTCCGATACCTGGGTCTGTATCTGTATATACTACTAGCCCTGTGTAAATTGCTAGAATTATTCTTATGGTGTGCTTCAGACTGATCCCTTAAAAAAACATGAACAAATACATCGTGAACTACTGTATTCATTACAGTATTTTTATTATCTGACATAAATTTGACTATTTTCTTAAGTGAAAAATAACTTCAAATGCAGCCAAAAATCTAACACTGCAACTAAAAAAGGTATTTTAGTTTTACAATAACTGTATAAAAAAAACTGCAACAAATAAGTCTAGGAATATAAAAAATGATATATTAATTAGATAATCTCTTTACAACAAAACAAGCAAAAAAATCAAGCAACAGTCTAGGCATTATTATTATTATTATTAATGGAGACGTATTATTATTATTACTACATAGAGACATAGCTAAATCTACTGTAGACAACAGTAGCTTAATATATTGTCAATTTACTCATGTTATACCAAACATTTATTTTAATGGGCTGCCATGAAGATCTTTGAGTGTCTGTTTATGATATGACATTTTTCTCAAATGAAACAGTAAATTCTCAAAGTGACGGTTTATTTGTTCGTATCCTCATATAGTGACACACAGTGGAGACTACAACACAGTGAGCTCCATCTGCGTCAGTCACCCACAGAGATGTAGAATTTGCAGAAGTAATATTTAAATAGTGTTTTGCAGTTTAATATTCACAGACCCTAGTATATATTCGGCTACTGTCTGGAGCCCTGCGCTTTAACATGGAAGCAACTGAACTCAGCTGCGGGTACCGAATATACTCAGGAGTTGGTAACTACCAGTACTACAGAGACATACTGCTAACCACTGATCTATAATATAGAAGTGGCTTCACTGTCTGTTGGCAGTTTAGAACGCGATGAGCGATCCAGTCATATATAGATCAGTGCTGCTAATGCGTTTTCATTTCTTCTTCGCTGCTCTAAACGGGTTGCTTTTGGCAACACAGCACAACTTCCTGTGTTTGCAATGCATTCTGAGCAGCGAAGTAGAACCGTGCAGCGGTTAGGCAAAGCTAGCGGTCATAACTAGGTTTTGTGTAGGAAAATGGTATCGGATTCGGTATATGGGTTCATGTACTCGCCGATGCCAGAATTTGTTGTGGTATCGGAGATATTTCCGATACTAGTATCGGAATCGGAACAACTCTAGTTGTGACAATAGCATTGTGTATCAACGATAGGAGATCTAGTCTATGGCTGATGCCTTTGAAATTCAGATGAGTCATTGCTGAAACACCGGAGTTTTGTTTAGTGTGTGCGCTCGCTGACTGAATTCTGCTCTTGCAAACGCTTATCATAAACGACAAAGTGCAGACGTACGTGCGACGTGAGTAAGAGATTTATTCATCATACAGTGTTGAACGCTTCAACCAACACTAAGCCATAATGAACATTTATGGCCTATTCTGCTCTCAAGCACACACAAAGCTTGCCACAAAGTACTGGCAAAGAGATTGACTATGAAGGTGTAAGGAAATATTTAGTTAATAAACTACTGTTTTCTGAGTCGGTGTCATCTGCAAAGATGAAGCTAATGATGCTAACTTGCCATCTCTTCAGTACAGTGATGTGCATTTTCTCTAAAGGCACATTTCAAATGGATAACACAATGTGAGTTTTTGATTTTAATTAGTTAACTTAGAAGTAGACATTACAGGCTTCCTGTAGATATAATTGTGTTTTTAATTTTTATGATGTGCTCCAGTTTAAAGAGCCTGCGAGACAGCAGTAAGCTCATTCCTGTTTTTCTTTACAAAAGCACAACATTTAGCTAATATTTTGAGTACACCCTTTCAAATTATTACTCCTCTGTATTGAACAAACATGATGGAGGATTTGTTTCCACTGTTGTCAGGAAAAAATGCCAGTGATTGCCCTGGTGCCTCTCTGTGCTAATAGCTTCCACACTCTGAAAATATGTGCTTAATAGTACACATTTATACAGCGGTCGTAAAAAGTTGCTACAACTTGCAAGGTAATTTTCAAATGTCAAGCCTTATTTGAGGTCGATGAATGATAGACAAACATTTACCTCATTCTACCATATCTCTGAATAAAACACTGACCGAGACCCATCCCCTCTCAGCCAATTACTGTTGGCTTAGTTGGTAAGCTTGATGACATCATCCATAGCAACGAGTTCAGCCTTTGACTAAGGAACTGGGAAAAATCTTATGCTACGACAAAATTGGTATCGGCAGTTTTGTGAGTAGTTTGTAAGAGGAAATTCTTAGCTAAAAACATTAACTGTTATTAAGGAGAGCTTAGTGCAAAGATTTAAAATGTGAATATGGCCCCTGATTTATTATCAACTTTAAAAAGCCATTTTATTAAGTAACTTAAATGTCTCTATATAGACCAAAAAACACAAATGGAAACGAATGACTTGTTTGATTTAAGCAACATTTTCTCCCCTGCTGCAGTTGTCTCCATCCTTCACTCCCACTTCTGTGATCAAAAAAATGTATGAGTCAAAAGAGAAAAGTCGAGATGATCCTGGGAGTAGACCAGGAAGCAAGGAGGAGACTGTGAACTCCCATAATTCACAGGAGGGTATGAAACAATGCACATATATCAAGAGATTAGAGCAGGTTGAATAAATGGAGTAGCTCTTTCTATTTTTCTTGTTTCCTAAAGAAGTTTCCTTTTATTTATAGATGGTCCTCCATCACCCAGTTCCTTTCTGGAAGATGGGGACACCAGTGGTCCTCAGACTGGTGGGGTAAAGGCATGCTCCACCCCTGTTCCTACTCAGAGTCGTTATAATAAAGACCCAGACCGACCCAGGCCTCCTTCAACAACAGGCCACACTCCCACTATGCTGTCACCAGGACCATCTTCTCCCTTCCCCAGACCCCAGATGTATCCAGTCCCTCTGCTTCCCCACGTCCCCTTGGTCAGACCTCCACCCCAGCTTCACCCAGGCGTGATGCAGAGAATGCTGGCTCAGGGCATCCAGCCTCAACTCGGACCCACATTATTACAAACAGGTTGGTTTAACACCTTTTTGATTTCTCTTCCTCCTTAACCATTACAGCCGTATTCCTGTTGGTAACTGAAAACAGTGTTAGTGAATTTCTTTTATTTTTCCTCTGCATGAATAGGCATGTTCCCTCAGGCTGTAGACCTGTCTCAGCTTCAGGGTTTACCCCCAGCCCTCTTAGGGCAGCCTCTGTATCCCCTTGGTCCTGCAGGGCATCCACTCATGGCCCCTAGAGCTGCAGGAACACACATGCAGTTAGCAGTCATGCAGCAACAGCTTCAACAGCAGCAGAGACCAAGTAAGTACAGCACCAGTGTGTTAAAATTACTAAATTAAGAGTAGTTGCATGTAGGGATATGCAGTTTTCATGTTGCGATTAATTGCTAATGATTTTATTGGGGTATACTGTATTATCACGATATTGAATCCTAACAGTATAACAGGTTTGATTTTTTTTTTTTTTCTTATAACAAAAATAACTATTCAGAAAAGCAAATAAAGAGAAAAGAAATTCAAAGATTAAAGTGCAAAGAACTATAAAGACCAATAGGTATCACTTTACAATAAGATCTCATTACTTAACCTTAATGCATTAACATTCACAATGAGAAAGTTACACTTGCTATAGAAGTTATTAAACTTTGTTAAACTCCTAGTTCATGTTAGCTCATTAAATAACGCTGTTGCAATTTTTGATTTTAACGTGTTTATTGGAATACATAAGATAATGAATGTTCCGAATTTTTCACTGGCAGTTTATTAAATTAACTGTTGACTAATGAAGCCCTAATGTATAGTGTGAACAAACAATAATCAAAACACTTTCGAACAATATCTAGGGTATGTTGTAGTCCAGATTAAAATGTAAAAAAAAAAAAAAAAAGAGATTGAAAATAGATCATGTAAGTATTTGGTGCTGTGATGAACAACTCCACAAATCTTAATGGCTATTTAAACTTACAATTATTTAAATAATTATTAAAATCATTTTAAAGAATAATTCTTTTTAAATTATTTAAAATATTTGTGCTTTGTGTGTATGTGCACTTTGGATGAGTAAAAAGCAGTGAACACACACCTGGAGCAGCCATTTATGCTGGAGCGCCCAGGGAGTGTTTGGGGGTTCAGTGCCTTGCTCAAGGGCACCTCAGTCGTGGTATTGCCAGTTCCGAGACTTGAACCCGCAACTTTAGGGTTAGGAGTCAAACTCTCTAACTAAGGGAAGTCGTGGCCTAATGGTTAGAGGGTTGGACTGCCAATCGAAGGGTTGTGAGTTCTAGTCTCGGGCCGGACGGAATTGTGGGTGGGGGGAGTGCATGTACAGTTCTCTCTCCACCTTCAATACCACGACTTAGGTGCCCTTGAGCAAGGCATCGAACCCCCAACTGCTCCCCGGGCGCCGCAGCATAAATGGCTGCCCACTGCTCCGGGTGTGTCCTCACAGTGTGCGTGTGTGTGTGTTCACTGCTCTGTGTGTGTGCATTTCGGATGGGTTAAATGCAGAGCACAAATTCTGAGTATGGGTCACCATACTTGGCTGAATGTCACTTCACTTAAGCCATGACTTCCCCCTAAATGCTAGGGCTGAATTTTCTGCAGTTTAGCGCCATCTGCTGTAGGAGGGAATGTGCTTTCATTCAGCGCTCCTCTCACGTGTTCCCCCATGTGAACACTTTTCATGTGTGCTTGTTTACATCAGAGCGCACAGTCTTTTAAGCAGCATACAGCGGTGTTGTGCATTTTTACCAGTTGATGGGGAAAAGTATTCTTAAAATGCATTCCAAATTCTGAATAATTTGTAATATATAATTATTTACCTGAAGCGCATGCACTAAAGTCCTCTTTCTTGAGTGCGTATTAAGATCTTTCAGCAGTTACTGTGCTTCAGTGGTCAAATACTCACAAAATTGTCTTAAAATGCCCGTCTTGGTCTATGGCCGAAATTAACAAACGGCTGAGAAAGAAAATGTGTGTATCAATAAATTATGTCCAAGCAGCTTTTAAAGGTCCTATGACATGAAAATTTCACTTTCTGAGGTTTTTTTAAGATTAATATGAGTTCCCCTAGCCTGTATATGGTCCCCAAGTTTTTAGAAATTTGAATCGGTGTAAATTGAGATTTTTCTATCTTTCTCTGCCTTTGAGAAAATGGAAGCTCAAACGGGCTGATCTTGAATCTCCTCGTTGTGACGTTGCAACGAGAATTGTTACCTCCCCTTCTCTGCTTTGCCCGCCCAAATATTTACATATAATTCAGTCGCAATGTCAGCACCGGCGTTACAAATAGACTTTTATGATATGGATTCGACAGCACCGGCACAAACAGTGAGTAACCGTGTTCATTAATGCCTGATCTGTGATCAGTGATTTATGATGTGTAGCTAATCTTTCAAGTTCACAGACATTCTTTCTAAATCGTTTAATACGGTTTATGCATCAGTGAATCAAGCCAGTGACTAAACGATCAACTTCATGTTGTTTCTCTTAGTAGCATGAAACAAATCTGTTATTTAAATTGTGATTTAACTACAGAGAGCGATCAAAGAACGCTCGCTTTTTTTCCGGAGCGGTTACACATCGCGAGTATATCTGCACACCTGCCCAAACTGCCGTTACAATGAATGACGCTGTTATGCTGCACAACGGAGCTCTTACTGTGTTCATGTGTTTGCTGTTAGCTGTGGTGAAAGCATTTTGTGAGAGAACGTGTTGCAATAATGACGAGATCACTGCATCCACGCGATAAACAGACTCTGTCTACTCAATGCTCATCACTGCAGCCTTTCATGTGATGGGAAAAGATCGAAAAAATAATTATATATTCAACCCTTCCATGATTCGTTAATCTCGACAGCTGTAATAGTAAAAAAAAAAAAATATATATTTATTTATTTATTTGAGAGGGGTTCCACATGAATGCATTTCGTATGCAAAGATGTCAGCCAATCACAACAGTTGTGGTTTACTCTGAGTCTCCCAGCAGACACGCCCCTTCAAACAGAGCATTCAAGCCAGAGGGCTAATATCAGGATCTAAAAATGCTTTTTGTTTCAAATGTAAAAATCATACTAACAATATAAGTACACCTAAGGAAACATTAAAAAGCATTTAAAGAAAAGGAAATAATCCATGTTATTGGACCTTTAAAAATGACCGTAGACAAATATTCCTGCTGCTGTCTCTACAATGTTAATCAGGAAAAATAGAAAATCACTCACTAATCTGGACTCACTTTACTATCTTTAATAAATGTAGGATGTTTCATTCATATAGTGAAGACAAAGTACTCAAAATATAAAAAGGACTGCATTGAGTATCATCTCCTTGAATTCTACTGTTAAATAGACCTTCTGTACCTTAAATCGGTTTATTTCATGTTTTATTGTATTGATCCTTTCTGTTTGTTACTTGCCTCTGTTCTTATAACAAAAATTACCATATCATGATATAAATTGTGAAATTAAATTTACACTTAATATTTTAAAAGCATTTCTCGGCTATCTGAAATGGTTGTGCAGCTTAATGTTTTTCTGGAAACTAAAAAAAAAAGAAAATCTGAATTTTTTTTTTTTTTTAATCAAAGTCAAAAATGTATTTGATATGGAAGTCTTTTGAAACTTTCTTTACGGTCACTGTTTGCTGCTATGTACCATCTCACTGGCCAATGGCTGTTAATCTGATTATAATACAATCTAATGTTGATGAATGCAGTTTAAAGAATTGCTGATATTATACTTGAGTTGTCAAAGTGTGTGGAGTTCTGATCCATTTC
Source organism: Carassius gibelio (assembly GCF_023724105.1). Lineage (NCBI taxonomy): Eukaryota > Metazoa > Chordata > Actinopteri > Cypriniformes > Cyprinidae > Carassius > Carassius gibelio. The sequence goes on from NC_068376.1 coordinate 23,591,667, forward strand.
TGATCATCCCAATGCCCAAAATCAGCCAATTTACTATTGTTTACTAGATTCAAGCTTTTAAACATGTTTATTACTGAAGTTTACTTGCAGACAGAAGAGAGCAAATAAATATGCTGATGGTTTATCTTTTTATGGTTTAAAATTTTTATTAAAAAACATTCTCCACAGATCTGCCAGTGGCTCCATCAGGAGGCCCACAGTCACAGAGCCATGGTCCCCATCGGACAAACCATTCCCAGCGAAGAGGGGGTAGCCCTCCTCTAGGTCTGGCAAAATGGTTTGGATCTGACGTGCTACAACAGCCCCTCCCTTCCATGCCATCGACTAAAGTAATCAGTGTTGACGAGCTCGAGTTCCGGCAGTGATGACATCCTCGGAGCAGTCAGCAGGAGCGAAGCAAGACATCCCTTCCCTTCCCCACTACCCTCTAGTTGGAGAGATATGAACTTTGATTTATACCATTATGTACAGATGTCAGAGCCCTTGGTGTTTTTTTTTTTTTTTTTTTTTTTTTTCTTGGAGAAGGCCTGAAGTTAAGAGGGAAAAGACGTTTTTGTCACAAATTTCTCATAGTTTTTGTTTTGAACTTTCTTTTTGCAGTAAAGTAAATAATGTATAGGCCTGAATTTGTACAGATTATGGAAATTTCCACCTTGTACATAGAATTGACTTTTTTTTTTTTTCTTTCTTCTGTCTTCATGTGGGGAAGGTTATCCAACTAATGAGAAACTGCAAAGTTGCTTTTTCTTTGTCCAGTCACACTATCTGCACAGTGTTCCATGTTTCCCATCTAGGGTTGATCTGGGTGGGAATGGACAGTATTGCGGATTTGTTGGAAAGGAGATGTTTGTGTGTAGTGTTTTAATGCATCCCTGATCCAGAGATGCATGCCCTTGAAACTTGCTGGAGTATTGAAGCCAGATTGTTCTGCAAGAGGGGACATTCTTCCACCCCAAGAAGTGAATGCTAGTTGTGCCTTTGTTTCCTCCCCCCTTTTTTTTTTTTTTTTTTTAAAAAAAAAGAACCCTCCCATCCTTCCTCCAGCCAGTCTTCTTAGTCACCTTATGAGAAGCACTGCTTTGAATCACATTTGTTTTAGGGTGGCAGGGGATTACAATTAAGTAATTTGCTATTAATTTAGGTAGCACAAATAGTTAAATATAAGAAAAATTAAATAAAAAAATAATAATTCTCACAAAACTGTATTTGACTCAGTGATTTCAAGGTCTTAGAATAAAAAAACGGACATTCCAAATGGTTGATTGAGGAACAAGTCTTCTGCATTGAATGGCTGTAGCTATATTGCAGTGTCATTTGCTTTTATGCCACAGTTCATTCATATTCCAGTGTAACTAGACAGTCATCTTGGTATATTTTTGCCAAGTGTATTTTCAAAGTGGCAAAACTGCTGTAGCAAAAAAATGTTCATAGAATTTCATAGCTTTGCATGTATCTGGTGTCCTTGGTCCATAAATTAGAGTCTGTTCTAGTGTTACCCATGCATGTCCAAGCTATACTCCCTTTACTGAACTTTGCTCTGCACAGTATTGTTCTGTGTTTAATCAGGCTTTTTACAAATCCAAGGACACTGGATAATGCATGAACTAAAAAAAACTAAAAAAGCTCAAAAGCACAAAAACTACATGAAAGTACAACACAAAATTAATATGAATGCAAAACGAAGTCCTAGAGGCTAAATTGATTTGTAATAACTAGTAAAAAAGTTTAAGTTTAACTTTTTTATATATAAATAGACATTTGGATTTTCTGTCCAAGAAAGACAATGAACTCAAAAATGGTAAATATTTTGGTGTGAAACCAGTGTGATATGTTTTGGTGACGGAAGCTCCACAACACAATCTTGATAGTGACAAGACCGATACTAAAAATGGGATGAGTAAATGGGGGGGGGGGGGGGGGGGGGGGATATATATATATATATATACATAAAATCTAAATATATAAAATTGCATTATGTAGCTATTTAATGTAAAAAAAAAAAAAAAAAAGTATTTCCCTAAAGTATTTGTACATCAGATTACCACAAGTACGAACAATACAGCATCCAGACACACTGCAAGCCAGAGTACAGTCCTCAACAACTACCTTAGTCTATTGTCTGTGTCTTTGTGATTGAAAAGTACACTAGCAGTTCAGGAGAGCAGCTGTCTGTCTAGGCTACTGTGTCATTTCAAGAGTTTTGACTGTTCACTTTAATTTTGTTCTCGTTTACCGTATATTTCCTAAATATGTTAGTGTAGAGAAAGGGTCTGCTGTCATGTATTCAGTGTCTGGCGTACATTTGAGGGAGGGGGCTCACTGGAAAACAAGGATGTGAATTCATAACGCTGCGAACCAGGAAGACGGACACGAAACTTAAATTTCGATGTGGGACTAGTATCCGCGCCTTATCTTTGGATTGAAGTAATGTATTAAACATTGTTAAAACGGAAATTATAAAACGCGAACGACACCCCCCTCCCTTTAAGCAAAGGTCAAAGTTCACAGGAAGCTGGGGGGCTGCCATTTTTCCCCCTGCTAACATGTTAAATGCTAAAAAGGCGAGGAGTGGTGGTCGCTGCTGAGTAGTTCTGTTTATTGGGTGTTTGCCGTTCGTTTGGCTTTGTCTACCTCTTCCGTCGTATGCGTTAGGCTCGGTTGTTAAATAAAGGCGGCATGGAGAGGACAGAACAGCCGTGGAATTCCTCCTACACGTACCAGGTGAGCAAACACAGCGCCGAGATGCTACACAACCTCAACAGCCAGAGAAAAGATGGAGGCAGGTTTTGTGATGTTATCTTGCGCGTCGGAGAGGAGAGCTTCCCCGCGCACAAGGCGGTGTTGGCGGCGTGCAGCGAGTATTTTGAGTCGGTGTTCAGCTGTCAAACGGAAGACGACAGCCAGAGCAAAGAGCTGGAGATGCACACGATTAGCCCCAAAGTTTTCCGAGACATCTTGGACTTCGCGTACACGTCTAAGATCGTGGTGCGTCTGGAGTGCTTCCCGGAGCTCATGACCGCGGCGAAGTTTCTGCTCATGCGATCCGTCATCGAGATCTGTCAGGAGGTCATCAAACAGTCCAACGTGCAGATCCTCGTGCCTCCTTCCCGAGGAGGCGAGCACAGTCTGTTCAGGGCCGCTGAGCAGCTGTCATATCCCCTGCCCGTGGACATGTCAAACGGGAGCGTGTCTAACGGCGCTGTGTTTACCGACAACAATGACAGTGACAGTGGCGATCCGACGCAACCGAGTAATAAATCGCAGGCGGCCGCTCCCGGAGCACCAGCCACCGATCACTTAGCTGTTTCCCCGCTGGAGTTTCCCAACAGCGACGGCGCCAAGCGAGCTAGAGGGAGACCCAAAAAAGAGCCCACAACAGAGCCGATCACTTACAATAACAGCACTGCTCAAAGCGAAAATGACGGCATTTTCTCGTGCGGGGTTTGTGGTAAGATGTTTCCAGACGACGTCCAGTTGAGAAACCACGAGATGCAGCACGGGACGTTCACTGGCGGGGTGAGCACGGGAGTGGAGCTGGTCGCTGTGGACGGCCCGACGATGGTCTCTCATCCCCAGTCGAAGTTTCAGGAAAACGGTCTGCCCGCGGACAACCGTAAACGCGAGAGGACGAGACGACACGTCGCGTGTGATCTGTGCGGGAAGGTCTTCCGTGACGTCTACCACCTCAACCGGCACAAACTGTCACATTCGGGCGAGAAACCGTACGCGTGTCCGGTGTGCGGGCTGCGCTTCAAACGCAAGGATAGGATGTCTTACCACGTGCGGTCTCACGACGGCTCGGTGGGTAAACCGTATGTCTGTCAAAGCTGCGGTAAAGGTTTCTCCAGGTGAGTGCAGTCATTTATAGATGCATTTATTACAAATATAGCATTCGCTTATGTGTTTGTGTCATCATCATAAATTGTTTGTGTGATGTTTTTGTAGGCCAGACCATCTGAATGGACATATTAAGCAGGTTCACACCACAGAGAGACCTCACAAATGTCAGGTGAAAAATACTAAACTTTATGTACTTGTGTTGTTTTAAATGTGTATGACTTTCTTTCAGAAAGTGAATTTCTGGAATTATTTTCCAGGTACTTGTTTATATATATTGAAAGTGACATAGGAATGTCATACTCCAAAATGACAAAAAGCACCATAAAGTACTATAAATATGGTCCATACAAATTATGAAGCCATATGAAGCTTTGTGTGAGAAACAGACTTGGGACCAGATGCATAAACATAGACAGTATCTTAAGAACGTCTCCGGTTATGTACGTAATATCAGTTCCCTGAAAGGAGGGAACTTGATAGGGAACTACTTTGACTTACTAGTAGGTATCCAATTGATAACCAGTCTTAATGCTTTGATTTTTTTTTTTTTATTAATTTTTTTTATTAATTTTTTTATGTAACTGACTTGAAAATATTTTGACCAGTCTTGCAGAAAATGTTAGTTGACTTAAGACTACTCCAAGCACTATATGTAACTGCCCCCTGAATTTTAATTGTTTTTCACTTAAATTCTTGGCGCAAGAGCAATTTTTTTTTCCAGTTAATTTAATTAATCGCTTTTTGAATCTATTTAATTAATCAGTTGCTGCAGTTCACAAATCTGCTCTCACTTGCTGCGTCCTACGTAATTCTCATGCTATCCATCTTAAATAATATTACATTTTAGAATTAGTGTTTTCCAAATCTTAGTATGTTGAAATTAGTATTCCAAAGGTATACCCTGGTAAATAAATGAAATTACCTGAAATGTGGAGTGTGTACATGTGAGGACGTTTTAAGATTACAGTGAGAGGATGCAAGTAACTATGTGACAGAGTGGTCTATTAAAACTATTTCTCAAAACTAGTCTACTCTTCTGCTACACACTCAAACGTATGTACTTTTTCTTAACAGAAAAATATATACTTTTAGGGTATAGTATAAATTGGTGAATTAAGATGCAACAAATGACTCATTCACAAACCAGATAGATCAGATTAGTTTAACTTGTAGTTGTTATCATGCTACATGCTGGACAAAGCCAAAGTACAGTTGAATTATCTGTTAGTCTGTTAGTTTAACTTTGCAAAAACCTGACTGGCATGATTTTAGTTGGACTGCAATACAACTTTTAAAGTGCATGTAAAAACACTGTGGTCACAGTGGTCAACAATTTGCAACAGGCGATGATTATCAGTAAATAATGACTTAATGTCGGCATGAAACTTAGAATTATCTTCTGTACCCTACTGTGACATCTAGAAAAACTTTTTGGAAAAAGAAAAAATGCAGGGTGGGACTTGATTTAGTTTTTTGAAAATCGTCTGTACTAATGTTCTTGATTTTAAAAATTACAATAGTACATGAATTTAAAAAAGTGATGTGCACAGATAATTTTTAGTAAACACTGCAATATTCTATAGAAAAAAAATAATAATTAATGGTGATATAACATTTTTGTTGGTTCTTCACTCAAAGCTATAATATAATTTGGCTCCAAAATATTTGCAATATGTAGCACACAAGTCATATTGACCACGTTTAGGATGGGATGATCCTTTAATAATGCCTTTTTATTGTTTCGGATGTTGTTTTGACAGCCCAGGTCCTCATTCAGATTCATTCTATGTAGAAGATTGGAACTGAAATATTCTAAACCATATCTTGAAATGTCTCAGATTTGCAATGCATCCTTCGCAACACGAGACCGCCTGAGGTCACACCTGGCGTGCCATGAAGATAAGATACCATGTCAAGTGTGTGGAAAATTCCTCCGGGCTGCCTACATGACCGACCACTTGAAAAAACACAGTGAAGGACCTCATAACTACTGTGGAATATGCAACAAAGGTACTGGTCAAACATGCATTTTAATTAACTAATGTTTCAAAAGCTTATATAGAAAGCAGAACATGTGCTGTGAATTTATACGAAATACGCAGCTAATGATCCATGTTTTTATTCCCAATGGCACCATCCTTAATAAGTTAGTTTAGGTTCAATGCAGTAAACTGTCTAAGGGAAAAAAGGCTAAAGTTTTAAATAGTAGTACTTAAAAGGTTCGTGGCATGTACTTTGTCATAGAATAAACCTCTGATTAATAAGACTGAGTATTGTTTTGCTTTTTGTTTTATTGTTTGTATTTGTTTTTCCTACTTGTTCTTCCGATGGTCTCAGGTTTTTCTACTGCATCCTACTTAAAGGTGCACATAAAAACGCACCACAGCTCGTCCATGCTCCCTTCCTCTGCAGCACATCAGTTCCCTGAACCTCGCACCAACAGACCACAGATGCACAACGGCGCCCCCTACCACTCAGGACGCCAGTGCGCAGTGGAAGGCAAGCAAGCCTCTCCCCACAGCGTCAAATTGTTGCTCGCTCACTTGCTGTCTTTTTCACTGCTGCTAATCAGATGCTGCATCTGCTTGCACAGAAACTCACCCGCATACACAGATTGTAGCGCTGCACATCTTTCATTTAATGCAGCAGGGAATCAGGGTTATGTTGTTTAGAATTTGGCTGTTCTCCCCTATCACAACATCTTTCAGGACTTTTCTCTCAGTGGATGAGAAAGGATTTGTTGCTGAAAGTATGGGTTGTGTTTCACTTTTTAAGAGGAATGCTAGGATGAATTTCTTTAGCTCAGATAGTAGAGTTGTGCAAAATGGATACCAAAATGGGCAATTGTAATGATACCTTTGTATAACTGATGAAGTATTGCATATGTAGAGTTGTAATTTTGTAAACTTTAGGGTTTTTGATTATAATGTACAGCTGCCAGATGTAAATTATAAGAAAGTTATACATTTAAAGGAGTTGTTCACCCTAAAATGGAAATTTGCTGGAAATGTATTCACCCTTAGGCCAAGATGTAGATGAGTTTGTTTTTGCATTGGAACAGTTCTGGAGAAATGTAGCTTTACTTCACTTGCTCACTAATGAATCCTCTGCAGTGAATGGCTGCCATCAGAATGAGAATGAGTCCAAACAGCTGTTAAAAGCATCTTAATATTCCACAACTGATCCACATGACTCCAGTCCATCAGTTAACATCTAGTGAAGTAAAAACAACAACTTTTTTTTTTTTTTTTTTACTTGAAAGTTGAAACCATTACTTCTGTCCAAAATACAAGTCTATAATTTGTTAAAATTGTTATTTTTGATTACTTGTGAATTATTGTGATGTATTTATTACCTCTTTGGGCTCTAATTCTGATGGCACCCATTCACTGCAGACCCAGATCCATTGGTGTGCAAGTTTCTCCAGATCTGTTCCAATGGACAAACTCATCTACAACTTTCATTTTCAGTTTGGGTGAACTATTACTTCAAGTATCTTCAGTGGTCGTGATTTTAAATAAGATGAATTTAGAGATACAGTTGATTTAAGACATGAGTTAAATAATAGATGCAGCCCTATCAATCAGCTTTGTCTGCTAGTCACTTACATTGCTGCTGACCAATTTAGCATGGCCATGTGTCCCATTCTGTGTGGCTTACTATCATCTCCATCAAGTGCTGGCATAATGAAAGCATTTTTGATCAATCATTCATGCATGTCCACATAAGTGCATATGTACACGCTGTACATTGTTTCTGTGGATTTAATGGACCTTTTTCAAACAATTATTGCCATAGAATCCAGCAGCTTGTGATTGGGAATGTCTTTATTGAACATGATGGGAAACATTATGGAGACCACTTTTTTTCTTCTTCTAAAGGAAGTGTTCTAGAATATTTCCATGATTCCTTAGTAATGGAAATGCCAAGAATTATTAAGATGAAATGTTTTTCTTGTTTCAAGTGAGTTAATAGGCAAAACGTAATGCAGAAATAAAGCAGAAAAGCAGCATTAACTTTACATCAGTACAGAATTGCCATTACAATATCACTCCAACAGTATCATCGAGCTGCTGGCTTGGCATGTAATGAAAGAAAAAGATTCATTCATTTAAAAGTAATTTTTTGTCATTTTAGCTTTGAACAAACAATTTTCACAGTTTCTGAACTGATGTGAAGCTAGTGGTCATCTGACTGTATTGACTGCGAATTGTCCCCCTTGGCCTCTCTGTCTGTTCCTTTATCCATATCACTTACCTCTTGGGGCGGTTACTGGCGGTGTAGACCTTTGCACCAGTCGCCGTCTCCTGGTTACCTTTCCAGAGACCGAGGGGTCTTTTCGGGGGCTAACTGGGCCAGTTCTACCCCAGCCCGTCCCTCCGGCCCTGGGCCTGCAGCCTGAGCTGCTTCTGGGCAAGTCAGGTCCAACTCCCTATTTCTGGGAGTGCCGCTCTTCTGGAGCACCAGGGTTTCCACTTCACGGACCTCTTACAGGTCAGTACGGCTGTTTGGAGGGTGGCAATGTGGTGAGCCAAAGAACTGAGGTTGTCTGGATGCTGAAACTAATAAGTTTGGCACAAATATCGGCTAAGCACTTAAGTTCTTACGTAATAATTGGCTCGTCAGCATTTTGCTCATGCTTTTGTCTGGTGGTTCTCAATGCTGCTTGATTTTCATCTGTTTACATTAACAGTACCCACATCTGACCTCTTTTGTTTTTCGTAGTTTATACTTTGGAAGAACTGGATTGTATTTAATAATAGTTTCAAGGGGCCATAAAATAAATGCCCTGTAGCCAGCTTAAATTATATATATTTGTTTGAGTACAAAATAGTGGAATAGAGTTAAAGACACGAATGTCCTTATTGTAGACACTTTATATCCTGTACTTACTGCTTATTGCACTTATGGTTAGATGCTTACTGAATTTCGTTGCCTTGTACCTTACATGTGCAATGACAATAAAGTTGAATGGAATCGAATCTAAAGAGCATGGAACTCTAGACCATTGGTACTCAACATCTTGCTCATAGAGATTCAATGTGACTCGTTAATGACAGTGTTGTAGCACAAGTTCTCATTTTTCCCTAATAAGGTGCTTCTAAGCCAATCAGAAATGATCTTTGGTCTCATGCCCTGAAGTGTCACTTTGTTATTGGCAGCTATACATGTGGGGAAAAAAGCACAAAAAAATATTAAAGTTTTGGGTATCAAGTTTCATGATTGGTATTGGGAAAGTGTCTACTTTGTGCCGAAGAAGTCTAAGAAGCTATACTTAAAAAACGAAAATTGTCATCATTTACTCATCCCCATGTTGTTCCAAAACTGGATTTTTTTTTTCTTTTTTGAACATAGAATACTTTTTTTTTTCTTATCCATACACTATAAATCAATAGGCTCCAATGTTGTTCGGTTCCCAGATTTCTTCAAAAAATCTTCTATGGTGTTCCATGGAAGGAAGAAATTCATACAGGTTTAGAACAACTTGAGGGTGAGTAAATATTGGCAGAAATGATGAAAAAAATAATTTGTCATTTTTGTTTCCAAACTAAAGTTAAGTGCCACTGCTCTAGACCCTAGAGGTACTCAGCGGACTGAATAATCTGAATCAGAATTATATTTCCTTTAGGAGCTGTACACAATAGAATACAGTTTCCCTTAATTAAAGATTCAATTTCTCTTTCTTAACCAAAGTATAACAGCACCAAAAAAAATTAGACCCGCCACAATATAATGCTCAGTGATAGACAAGCTAGTAGTTTTTGTGGTCATGAGAGTTAATTTTTTAGATATGTTGCTAAATGTGAGGCTCCTTCTCTCTTCCTATATATCTCTCTGTCCCCCTCCTTCCCTGATATCCCCTTCCCCACTCCGTGTTTACCTCAGACGGGCAGGAGAATGCTGGGAAATGCCCCCATCAGGATTCTGATGGATCGGATGCAGTTTTCGGGGACCTTTCCAACGGAACGGACCTCAAAGCTGAACAGAAAGTTGAGGGAGAAGAAATGGAGGTGACATCTTTCATCTTCAATGGCCAAGCTGAGGATGCAGTGACCTCGCCGGGGGGATCCAAAAACATCCAAAAAATGGACCAAGAAAAGAAGTTTGCCTGCGGCGACTGCGGCCAGACTTTCCGCACAAAGTCTTACCTCAACAAGCACCATCACCGGGTTCATAAGAAACGTGCTGCAGCCGGGTCCGGTCTCGGTGATCTCGGCTCACCTTTTTCTCCCCAACAGAATATGTCACTTCTTGAATCCTTTGGTTTTCAGATCGTCCAGTCGGCCTTTGCCTCCTCACTAGTGGACTCTGAGATGGGCAGCAGTGGAATTGGTTTAGGGGACAAATGACCCCTTTGAGACACAGACATTTCTTCTAACCTTTTTGGATAACCAAACGTTTGATAACTGCGAGTTTATTCTGTTGTCTCATACTCCTTGACGCCATACGTAGACTACTTTTTTTTTTCACATTTCTTACTATTGTAATGTTTGTTAATGTTTTGACTTTGCCGTCATGGATGCCATCTTGGTGTGAAGCAGCTAATCTGTTTATTCCACTTTGGACAAATCCTCAATTTCATTGGTCTATCCTGATTTTTTTTATTTTATTATATGTATATTGGGTATTTTTTGACACGCGTGTATCTCAGCTTCCAGATGGTGGATTGAGGATGATGTTTGCTTTAAAAGACAAACTGATCCCCCAAACTTTTTTAGAATTTACCTCTAGTTTATCAGTGCCCAGACTTACCTCACCAAGAAGCAGAACAATAGCAAGTGTTACAATTTTAACAAAATCTAAACGAAACAAAAGTTTTCACAATCAGAAAACATTGAGTCATTTACGCAACTGTTGTAGTCCAATGACCTTTAACCTACAGCAACCAGTCATAACATATAAATGTTTTAGACTTTTGCTGAAGGAATTACTTTGACAAATATTTAAATGAATTGAAATCCTTGAAAACTTCAGGCCAAATAATGGCTGTTATCTCTGTATAATTTTTTTTTTTTTTTTGGTGTTTCTTTGTTTCCATGTTTTGAGACAAATGTCCAACAGGGACCAATTTCAGGTTTCACAGTAAGATATAGCAAGAAGTAAAGAATATATTTTATTAACTTATTGATACCGGTGTCCAAGTCTCCTTTAAGAAAAGGTATATATTGAGTTTTGTTGCGACGTGCTATTTTCTTGAATCATGCAGCCGACAGGAGGACAGCGTGAGAATGATGACGTGTATATGAGTACACGTATGTATGCTGCAGTCTCTCCAATGTCCTTTATCTCTAGAATGTAATATATACAGAGGGCTTTGTAATCTTTTTTTAATATATCAAGAGTTTTTCTAAGTGGTTCAGTACATTCCTGCTTAACTTAAAAGTCTTGTCACTATACATGACATGTAACATTCATATATATAAAACAAATATGTATATATGTATGGCCATTTATATCATTTTATGTAAACGGGGTTCTTGTATATAGATTTTCCTTGGCCTTGTTAAATGAATGGATTTTTTTTTCTTTCTTGGAAGAGTAAGTTTTAAAATAATTATTTTAAGTTGATACTGACAAATCCATCATTTTGTTGTGTCTGTATTATTATGCAAGTATTTGAGTGTGTATCTAGTGTTAGACTTATTCTAAATGCAGTGTTAATGCTGGTTTCTTTTCTTTTTCTTTTACCCTGCAGGTTATTAGTATAGTGTACAGTAAATGTATTTGGAATGGCAGTTTGTACAGTGTTACAGGAGTGTTGCAAGCGGTCACTTAAGATGGAAGCTATAGATGACATTGTACACACAAATCTTTATTTTATTACCATATGTACTTGTTCGACTTAATGTTTTCATGCACAGCCGTAAAATCTGAAGCGGACTGATCTGGGCAGTGGAAAACCTGCAGGTTTCTTTGCTTCAGCTTGCTTATTTGACTAATCATTGCTAATATCAGCTCATAACATCTGTTAATTGATTGCAATGTTATGCTTCTAATAGTAACAATCATTGTCCATTGCCCAGTAAGTGTGATTTGAATATTTGCTGCCCTTATTTATTTATACATTTTAACTTGTAGGGATTTGGTCTGTTATTTTTGTTGCTGTCGTTATTTGTCTTGTATGGTGTTCTGGCTTATTACATCACTGGAGACATTTGTTTGTTTGTTTTCTTGCTTTTGTATTTGTATATTTGTATGTTGCAAAGTGCCTTCCCAGTACTGATTGTGAACAGCGATGGGTAGGAAAAATCTGTCATTTAAAGGACCTATCTTATGAAAACCATATACAAACAGAGTTTCATTGACACTTTTGTATAAAGACATGCACATAGAATTTTTGTCTGTTTGGTATTCTACCTTTTTTTTCTGACAAAATGTTGTTTCTCTGCAATTTGTCACAACCTTGATCAATTTTTGGACATTTGGATAGAAGCATACTTTTCTATTGATGTTTGTTTTTGTACACTGTTTTTTTGTGTCTCTGTCTATTTGGCACAGAGATGGGTATAAAATAAAATTGTATTTGAGAATTTTCTTTCTTGTGATTTTTATTTATTTATTTATTTTTTTCAGTGTTTTTATTTTTTTGTACAAAATGTGACTAGTAATCTTTTGTGAAAACAATCATGTAGGTTTTCATTATTTCATACTTGACGGGTGAAAAATCCAATCATAACACATACATTTTATATGTATAAGATTAGTAAGCGAGGATGATGTGGTAAGAAGGCCAAAATGTAGCAGAAAACCAAAGTTATGCTTTTCATTATTGCTAATATTGTGCATACCTTTATGCATACACAAACCTTTGCATGAGTGCTGCCATGATTCCAAAGCCAATCAGTTTCTTGCTCCTTGTCTGATTGAAAGTCAAAATTATAAAGAAACTCAAGTAAGGGCCCAGTAACGAAGACTTGTTTTATTGACACCAGCAGCTACCGTCGGGTCATCTGGCTGGAATGAGAAGTAGAGTTGGGTGTCATCAGCATAGCAGTGATAAGAAAAGCCATGCTTCTGAATTACAGATCCTAAAGATGTCGTGTAGATGGAGAAGAGAAGTGGTCCAAGTACTGAGCCTTGAGGAACCCCAGTAGCAAGGTGGTGTGACTTTGAAACATCACCCCTCCAAGACACACTGAAGGATCTGTCAGAGAGGTAGGACTTAACCCACAGGAGAGCAGTTCCAGAGATGCCCATCTTTCTGAGGGTGGACAGGAGAATCTGGTGATTAACAGTGTCAAAAGCAGCAGACAGGTCCAGTAAGATGAGTACCGAGGATTTTGAAGCTGCTCTTGCTAGTCGCAGGGCTTCAGTAACCGAGAGCAGAGCAGTCTCAGTTGAGTGGCCACTTTTGAAGCCAGATTGGTTGCTGTCCAGGAGGTTGTTCTGTCCAAGGAACATAGAAAGCTGGTTGAACACAGCTCGCTCAAGTGTCTTTGCAATGAATGGAAGAAGGGATACCGGTTTGTAGTTTTCAAGAAGCGCTGGATTTAGAGATGGTTTCTTGAGCAGTGGGCTTACCCGAGCCTGCTTGAATGCTAAGGGAAATGTTCCAGAGTGAAGAGAGGAGTTGATAATGTGAGTAAGTGAAGGTATGACTGAGAGATCGCTTGAAGGAGGTGAGTGGGGATAGGATCAAGTGGACAAGTAGGAGGATGATTGGACAGGAGAATTTTGGAGACGTCCATCTCTGAGAGTGGGGAGAAGGAGGATAAAGAGTGTGCATCGGTCATTGTGAAGTTGTCCTCAGTCTGCGGTGTGGAGAATTGGTCACTGATGGATCTTGTCTTATTTGTGAAGAAAGCTGCAAAGTCGTCCGCTGTAAGAGTTGATAGAGGAGGTAGAGGCGGCGGATTAAGAAGAGAAGAGAAAGTCTTGAAGAGTGTCTGAGCGTCACAGCAGCTGTTAGGATGTTTTAGCTGTGAAGACATTTGCAGAGAAGGAAGAGAGGAGAGATTGATACACACTGAGGTCCGTAGAGTTTTTTGATTTCTGAGTTTAGAGCGATGTTTTTGCCCTGAGTTTAGAGCGATGTTCACGGAGAACCTCGGACAGCCAGGGGGCAGATGGGGCAGTGCGTGCTGGTCTAGACAACAGTGGGCAAAAGTTGTCCAAGCAAGATGTTAAAGTGGAGTGTCCGTAGCACTGTTCGTGTCCAGAGCAGTAAACTGAGAGAGTGGTGGAAGAGAGGATGAAACCACAGCAGATAGGCGAGATGGAGAGAGTGAGCGTAGGTTCCGTCGAAAGGTGACCTGCGTTGGAGTGTGTGCCACTTCAGGAGTAAGTGCTAGGTTAGCAGTAATGAGGAAGTGATCAGAGGTGAGCAGAGTTTTGAATTTATGCATATTGTTTTCAATGAAAAATTCTTTTCTTGCATAATGCGGTACAGCACTGCTTATTTTGTGTTTCCATTTGTATTAAATAGCTGGGCAGTAGAAAATGTACAGGAAATGCAGAAAGATTTGAAATGTTGGATATTTAACTTGAAAGAACAGCAGTGTGAATCAGGGCTGAAGTGCAATGGATGAATAAATAAACCATTTAAATGAATCCTTTTTCTTTTTTTTATGCTTTAAATGTATGTACCTCTGTTGAAGAGGATGTTTAACTTTCCTAAATTTGCAATTCTGGTGAAGTGTTTTAATTATTTATGATGATTACTATGATGAGTAGACTATATATGAATTCACTTTCAGCAGCACAATCCGCTAGTATAGATCCATTGGTATGAAGCAATAATTTTATATTTTGACATTTCTATAAAAAATTGTACAATGTCCAATCATAAGCAAATACCTAAGCACCAACTAGCTGAAAATGTGTCCCATTTTACCTGAAAAAGACATGGAATATTTAACACGGTCTACCAAAAAGTGTTCTACTTTTGCTCACTTCACCCTAATTTTAATAGCTAACCCATTTCATTATACCCAAAAACCAACTGATCTGTTGTATTAGAATTTTCTTTTTTAATGAACAACTTCAGTATTAATAACTGTGATAAGGATAACACATGAATGTCTGTAGATTTTTAACAGCCCAGTCCAGTACAAAACTACATTAAATGAGTCAGCTGGGTAACTGGTGACCCAAAACAATTTGTATCTTCAAAGTTGGCAGAAGTTTAGGTAGGGTTGCCATTTTGTGCAGAAATAAGCAACAGATTTAGCAGAATAGCCTTGTTAATCTATTCTAAACACCAGCCAGAATCACGTGTTCACTGTGAACTAAAGCTCTCTGTTGTAAGAAAAGCTTCAGGGGTTCACCACTGTAAGAGTGTTATGGAGTCACACTGAACTAGAGGAGAAACATTCAACAGAATTGTAATAACTGCACACCCTGAATGACCCTGCCAAAGTCAAACCATCTCCTGTTTCAAATGTACTAACAAAACTAAAAAAAATATTCTGAATTGTGGTAAAGGGAGCTACAGAGCACTTCCTTCCATTCATTTCTAAGCAGTTAGGACTATGGTTAGCAATATATATATATATTTTATTAATGTGAAATGGTAATGCATGATTAATGGATGAATCAAGTAACAAAGCAAGTCGATATTTTTTAAATGCAGAATATGAATCAGCAAGTAATGCACGTACAAAGAAACATGGCAAGATGTAATCTTGGTGTGGTGAAGAACAATTAAGGCATCATTTTAAAGACATTATTCTAAAACATATTAATTTAGTTGGTGAGAATTGTTAACACTCTATATGGAGCAATGGAGTGAAAGATTTCCCCTAGTAGATACTGAGCTTGTTTTCCTTCTGGATCCATCTTCACCTGTCCATGGTAATTGAGTCTGAAAACTCTTTAGTGATCATGGATAGGGTCCATGGTTTCCCTTGGTTTCGGGTAGAACCATCTGAATATATGAAGCAGTCAGGAGGCACACAGCCCCAAATGGCACAAAGCAATACTGTCCTAAACCACTCTGCAAAAAACACATACAGAGGACATTAAGAAAGAAATCTTATTCTTAATGGGTACTTTGTCAAATTTACAGTTAAAACATCTAAAAATCATTTAAACACAAATGAAATACGTTGCATTTATCTTAACGTTCGAAAATATGACTTTTTCCCCCAAAAGTTCTCACCACAAGGAAAGGGAAGATCATCCCAATAATGAAGAGGTTCAGCCACATTAGAGATATAGGCAGGACGGGTCGTCGGGTTAAAAATCTCTGTTGGGAGCATTCCAGTCACCCCAGCTACCGTATGAAGAACAGGAACACAGTTTTGATAAATATGAAATAACATTAGGGTGTTGTAATTTACCTGGTCCCATGCCAAAGCTGAGAATGTAGGTGAAGATGCAGGTCATGCTCAGGTAAGGCATCCAGGTAACCATATTCTATTGGGTGAAATGTAAAAACATAAGTAAAAGTCATAGTTAACCAAAGATGATGTTCATTCAGCTGAACACTCCAGATGACAATGAGGTTAAAGCTGGACATTATGTGTCCACTTTGAGGTTAGACATTAGGTTAGACATTAGCTTGTACATAACCTTCCGTGTGACTATGTGTGTGTGTTGGTAAAGGGAAAAAGAGGTAATACAACACTGAATAAAACACAACTCTAGTGAAAGAGCCACAGTGAAGATCACAGCCCATCAACATCAGCCTCCTACCCAACCTTTCTATTATTAACAGGTTCTGACACACATATTTAAAAATTCATGTTTAACCATGTCATTCCATACAGAAGTTATTCTGTATTTAGCCTAAATCAGCCTAACATTCAGGGTGCATTAATTTACTCACATCTCATGCAAGTGGGTCAAAGGATTGCCTGTATTGTTCTGAGACAGTTACACAATTGTTAACAGATGAATGGCAGACTCACACACAGAGTGCAAGTGGTGAATTCACACATCCCAGTGCCAGTGGTCACATACGGAATCTGTCCTGGAGATAGAGCCGCTTGTTGGAATACATTTGATGCATAGAAGTAAATCTGAGGATTGAAAGAAAAAGGTCCTTAATCTTTTGGATTTCTGAGTGTGCAAAACACACACCAGGACTAACACTTGAAATCCCTCTGAAGCATTTTGAGTCATGTTCAAAAAAGTGTTAAGTACAGAAGAGATTGATCAAAGCATGCTTTGCAAGTCACTAAGTCATTTGCTGTTATAGTTTCCTCATTTAAGTTACAGAAAAAGATTCAAATGTGGCTTTTAACTGCTATTAACCACAAATGCTAAGTAACCGAAGGGAATTTACTAAAAAAATGTTTCTTTTGCACAATATTACAAGTGAATATATAATATTAATATGCACCATTTTTAAAGATGAAAATTTTGTATGAATAAAAATGAAATTACCATTCATGTTTGTAGTCAATAAGATCTTTTAATGTTATTTTAAAGTATCTTATGATTTGGTGCAAGAAACATTTCTTATTATCAGTATTGAAAATTTGTGCTGCTTAATATATTTATGGAAACGTTATGTACATAAATACAGTATATATATATATATATATATATATATATATATATATATATATATATATATTTATATATTTATATCTAAAGATATTAACATCAGCATGAAACATTAATTCTTGTGAGCTACTGGGTGTGCTTTCTTAGGTTAACATTCAATTTATGAAGCAATGCACCGGTGATCCAGTTACACTTGAATTTCCACCTAAGTTCCAGGAAATATTGACAGGACTGGACATAGGCAGGGTCTCACCAAGTCATTACTGCACAGTTGCATGGCACTGCTCAGTACCGCCACAGTGATGTGCTGCCAAGCCAGCGAACACTGCGGTAAGTGAAGAGCTCCTATGGCTGTTTGGCACGCTCACCTTTAGTTTCATTCTGCTTCTGCAGAATCTCATCCAGCTCTTCTCTCTGCTCCTCACAGCCTCGCAGACGCTGCAGTGCTCTGGAACAAACATGATTAATGGATATAATCATGTGTGAGAATTACATGCAGATTTCCAAAAGATCAGAGATGACAATGAGCCCATTTTGCCATTATTTACTTTCCTTCATATCATTTCAAACATATATTTTTACTTTTTTTTGTGAAACACAATATTTTTTATATGCAAAAGAAGTGAATGGTTTACTTTCATTGTGTGCCAAAGCAGCTTTGACATTCTGGGAAAGAACCTGATTATCACATTAAAAGTGTATACATATATTTATGCCAACCAAAAATCTGGAGATGGTAAATTTTTTAATTTATATCATATTAAAATAAGTCTAAATAAAGATAAATAAAACAATTTATAAACATGAAACATATGAAACATGAACTTTAATATTATACTGTATAACAACAAGATTAACTGCACCTCCTGAAACTTACAGACACTGGCCCTGCTATCAGGGTCCCAATAAAGCCACCCAGTGAGAAAATGGAAACAATAAAGGTCCATATCAGTGTGACTTCATAAGCCCACAACTGTATTCCCCATCGCTCCATAAATGTCTCATTGGCAAAGTTCTGAATGACCTGCAGGAACGAGCACAGAACAGAAAACTGGCAATTGGCCTTAACAGACAAAGAGACTACTAATATGACATAAATGTAAACATTTTTACTCTTTCACAAGCACAAAGCCAATGGAACACTTAAAACAGTCAGTGCATTCATTATAGTCAGGTTGTATCCATATTGTAGAATTCCTCAAATAGCTGTAGATGTCACCATTAATACCAAAGTGTATGTATGACCCTGTTTAGACAAATCAGCTATAATGTTTGCAAGCATTTAATGCACTTCTAGGCAACAAAACAAACAAATCAACTTCACAACAAAATAACTCAAATTAAATTATAAAATGACTATTAAACATTTAATTTCTAAGTGTCAACATATGATGTTATGTATGAACCTACAAAAAGGATTTTAAGTGCCTTGATGTGGTCAACAAATGAATTTTAAATGTATTTTTTTTATAATATTTTACTCAAATGTCATTATTAGTCGCATTTATATGATTTTACAGTGGAACTTATAGCTATTTATTTAATTTAAAAACAAAAAGCAGACTAATGAAAAATAACAGCAGCAATTATGACATAAACACTCTATCTTCTTTCCCTTTGTGGTCACGCTGTCTTCTTTATAAGTACTAATAATGCTTTGAGAAAAATAATCCAGAGGATAAAATCTAAGAACTGAGAAGGTAGTTGTCATTTTGTGCTCGCCATTAAATGAGGCAGTAATGCTCTGAGAAAGGTGCGTAGAAAAGAGTTCAAGACTATGACACACGTCTATAACAGCCAATAAGTAACCCCAGAATACAACCAACCACCCTCCTGACTAGATAAAACAATGAGAACACCTGTTGAATTAAACTATACTGTTCCATGCAGACATTGGCACTGTATCCACTTTCAAGTCCATATCCATTTAAAAGAAAAATTAGATGATATTAAACTAGTTCAACTCCACCTATCAGAATATAAATATAACTGTAGGTACTGTAAAACAGAATAGTTACATATTGTTATTATTATTATAATTTGTTTTTAAATACAAATAAATTTCAGGTTGTTTTACATTCAATCATCACATGTACTTGAGAAATATTTATGGTATCGCAGTATATAGAACAGGAGTAATAATATTAGACCATATCCCTTCATTCCATTAGGGGGCAGCATAACGTTATCATATTTTTGCACTCTTGAAGTTTGCACTATGATGTTGAATTGCAAATAAATAAATAAATAAGTACTACATAAATAAAGAAATGAAGGAATAGGCAAAAGCTTGGTTTATGGTTGGCCTATGAAATAAATTAGTATTTAACAATTTGGATCAACTAAGAAAATGCTTAAAGAGATGAGCTAAGGTAACACAATAAAATGCTTAACTCACCCTAAGACCTGGACATTTGGGTTCTTCCCCTTATATGTTGTAACAGCAGACCACAAAGACGATCTATGGTTTCTCAATGGTTTCTCAATCTAGTCTTATTAAAATAGAGATCAGATGTAGCCAGGTCAGTGTAACCAGGACCCTAAATCTTTTTAAAGACATTACTAACCACAAAAAAAAGTAAAAAAAAGTGTATCTCACATATTTTAGTAGACGTTTAACAATACATTTAAAATTCAACTCACTATGTAGGTTCTGAATATCAAATAAAAAAATGCATACTTAAAGAAAACCAAATAAAATAGTTAAGTAATCATTTATATAATAAATGATATATTATATATATAAATTTATATAATAAAATAGTTACAGGGGTTTAAATAAAAATATTACAACACTCCCTGGTCTCAAGCAAATGCACGCCTCTATTTGGCGCACACGAGTGCACGCGCGCACACGCACACACGCACACGCACGCACAACAGAAGGATGTCAAAGGAGTGGAGAAGGTTCTGAGCTATGACTGATTATTAGTGATGTGGTTTTGTAGTTAACAATGTTTTACCTCTTATCTGTATCATAATAGTTAATTAGAAAAAAATACAGTTAGGGCTTTATATGACGTCAGTGGTAAGACGGCGGTGCTCAAGTTAGACGTCAAGTTTAAAATACCTGAATCGACGCATGGCGTCTTTTGTCGAGAAAGATTCATGAAACTGTGAAGAAAGAATCACACAGTTTTACTCTGGAATTCAGATTTCCTTAAAGTTGGCTAGAGTAAACGTTTTAATATAAGAAACGACGCTGCGAATCCTTACCACCAAGCCACCTAAACGCCTTATAATGATGTATCGTGCTTTTTGGGATACAATATTCCTTCTCACCGGTGAGTAAAAATATTTGATGTTGTGTTCATTCGATTTAACAGTTACTGCTATTATTTTTATTAAGTAAATAATAATATGCATAAATTATTGAGGCACTAAAGCAAACTATTAAAGTTAAACGTTTGAAATATAAAGAAAACAACAATGTCGCCACATTTTTAATATAAGAGAGGTAGATGTTTGTAGCGTCATAATTTTACAGTCCTCTAATCGTCAATATATAAAAAAAACAATGATATTAGGGGAAGTATGTGAAGTGACTATCTCCTGACACCCACCGTTTCATCCTCATCAACTTTAATGACAGACTTATTAGTAATGTCCAGCATATAATTATTCTGGTTTGTTGTACATTTTTTGTTTGTTTGTTTGTTTTTTAGCTGTATAGCATGAATAATGTGCTCTCAGTGTTTATCCAAGTCATGGAAGAAGCAGTGGTTTGCTGTCCTTTTTTGTCCAGCAGCTTATTTGGCTCATAAGTCTTGCTTCTAACGAGGTTAACAGAGCTTAGTTTAAATATAGAGCTATTCTTTAGTGTCCATCTTTTATGGCTTTGTTTCTATAATGAAGCCAAGTTCTTAACTCCGTAAACAATTTTGATTAGAGAAATTCAGTAAAGGTTACCGAAGCAATTTTAAAATCAGCAGGACATGATGTCTGTTGTTGCTTTCTGTGCTTTTAATATTAAGCAAATGTTAATATGCATTCAATCATGACCAGGCAATTTTAAACCTGCCTGATGCAGGATGCTCTGTGGTAAAGCATCATAACAGTAAGGCTTTCTGTAAAGCTAGTTTGAAACGTGTTGTGATAATATTTCATATGAATTTGATTTGACTTAATGCCCCATAAAGTCGCTAGACTCGCTACTTTTAATGACTGAGTGATTGTATCTGTACTGTAAGCAGCTGTTTTTGTTTTTTTAAGGATATAGGAAAGGTTTCCTGTGATCAAGGTCCCATAATCTCAGTAAGTGATTTTGGTACAATGATGGTTAAGGAACGGCAGATGGTAAGTTAAGCAAACCCTTAGAAGGAATATCCTTGCAATGATAAGAAAGGGTTTTCTTAACTTAAAGGGCTAGGTCACCCAAAAATACAAATTCACATGCTCATATTGGTCCAAAACTGTGTGACTTACTTAATTCTATGGAAGATACAGATAGATTTAAATATTTTGAGAGATGTCTCTGTATTTTTTTTATTTTATGTCCTTACAGTGGATGAGTGGACTTTACTTAAAAATAGATTCTAGATTTATAGGCTGTCAATCTTTAAAAACATATATGTATATTTATCAATATTATTAGCATTTGACATAAATTCAATTGAGAGGCCTTATTAGGTGTATTTATATAGTGACATCATTTAATAGAATTAAATTGACAGCCAGTGTCAAAAAAATATTATTTTTCAAGAACTAATTGTTCTACATCACTGTCTAATGCCTACATAGGCAGCTACTTCCTAACCATCATGGAACCTTATAATTTGGAACACACTATAATTAGACAGCATCTCTAACCCCTAAACAGAGAGCTCTTTGCAAGGGTTGCTCGACTAAATGTTTTCACTAGTTTGGCATTAGTGTGTTGCTAAGCAAATAGCACAATACCCTAATTGGCATATCAGAACTTTCTGTTTTTTAATAATAAACATTTTCTTAACTCATCTTGGATTTATTTTCCACTGAGCTCATTGCAATGCAATTTTACGCATATATGATACATTAAAACTCTATCGCTAGATAAGTTTTAGAGCAGAGCAATACATTTTGGGATTTGTGGTGGTTCTTCCATTTTCTGTAAATGTACGAGTGAATTAGTTACGCCATGTCAACGATTCCTCCGGCAGTGTCTTACCTGTGTATGCGGAGAGATCCGCATCACAAATCCACTTTAATTTATCTTAACCCAGCCATTCCCTTGTAGCTCTTAAAATAGTCTGAAGGTCAGAAGTCAGTTGCTCCCACTGATGTTCCAGGGCATTTTAATTGATCTCTGAGTCTAAAGCAGGTGGGCTTTAAGTAGCTATTTCTCATTTGCACTGGACGCCACTCAAGCCTTTTTCTCTCTAGTGTGTGATGCTGTTGTTCCGCTGTTTTCTCATTGCTGTAACGGTCATGAGTCTGGCAATTTTTGACTTTGTTGGATCCTCATTTTCCCATTTGGGTAAGGTGTTCACTATACTAGATTCCACAGAGGCAGTAGCAGTGACATTTGAATAGTTTTGAACACCTCGTCCTCATCTATTTAGCTGTTCTCAACGACAATAGAGTTCCATTGTGGTGCTATTGTTTTTGAATATGTGCTTGCTGTGTTTGATTTGTAGGATCCCTTTTTACATATGGGCAGGTGCAAGAGAATTCTACCTCAACAACAACCATTGCAACCACCACAACAACAACTACCACCACGACCACCACCACCACCAGCAGCACGACCACAACCACTACTACTTCACGTGTCAAAAGTATGCTCTGTCTGCTTTTTCCTTTATGCTGAATGTGTATTTTTTGAATCAGTGAATATGGAATATATTAAATATTAGACCGCAGCCTCATAGAAATTAAAAAGAATGTTGAAGTCGACATTATATGAAAACTTGATGATATCAATCATCCTATGAAAATGACAGACTTCTCTCTGGTGATGTATGCCAGACACCTCCAATCATTTTGTCTGCTTAAACACTGCCCCTCAACAATCAACTGCAATCATTCATTAATTTTTCAGTGCAATGGCTACATCTCAAAATCTTATCAACAATGATGTAAATTCGTAAATAATGCTATAAACTTTTTTTTTCATAATGAAATCACACGTGGTATTAGTAGGCTGCTAATACAAAGGCAGAAGCTTTTAACCATGGTCCTTTATTTATTATACTGCAAACAGTTTTCATCCAGTGTAAATACCTTCTACAGGCCAAGCTCCCAATGATTAGAAACAGGAGTCTGTCAATTTCAAGAAATCCCCTCAGATCTTGACCGCTAGTCCTGGCTAAGTCTAGCTATTTCTTGTCTTACACCATGTCTGCTTTTGTGCTCTCTTTAGATCAAAAGTGTGCCTTAGGGAGGATAGAGTCTGAGAAAGGGGCAGCCTTGAAAAAATAAAATCTAAAGGGCTGTGATCTATGTACGAAATCTTCTAATTCTGATTGATGGAGAACTTAGAATTATTTTCTATCTTCCACTTCTTCGGTTCTTCAAGATATAACAAATTTCGCAAGTATATAACAAATAAAAGCTGGAAATGTAATATAAGTAAGATAATTCTGTTTGTGTTGAAGTGGGGGTCAGTAATGATGTAGTAATCTTGTGTTATGTTCACAACTCTATGAGGAACTGAGTTACTGGGCAACAGTATTAATTGTCTTCAGGCATAACATTTGCAAATACATTTTTAAGGAATTCTTGCATAGATCTTTGTATTTTATCAACCAAGAAATGGTGATTTATGTCCATATTAAACCCAGGTTCTTTTATTTTGTTTTGTTTGCATACATTTTAGAATTTATAGCAGCCGCTGTCCACTCTCACTTCGATGACTGCCCTGACTCCCATAACCACTTCTGTTTTCATGGCACATGTCGCTTTCTCATACTGGAGGAAACACCTGCATGCATGTAAGTTCTAAGATTGTCTTATTTTCTAATTGGATTATTTTTTTCCATGTATATTTCCGGCATTCTGACTTTCCGTAGTCTGTTAACAATCTGCATGTTCACATTAGCCTTCTCAAATTTGATAATAAAGAACTGCATGTTTTTAAGGAGTCAAAACTGATCTGTATGTTCAAGCAGTCTTACGTTATTTTTATATATATTTCAGTCGTTATAGTGCTGGTTTTGTTTTACAAGAGCAGTTTACAACATGCTGTCAGAAGGTTGGAAATTTGACTTTAATGCTGTCACTACCAACTTTTTCTATGAAATACTCACTGAAAAAAAAAACATTACAGAATCCTAGTACTGTGAATGTTGTTTGGGTCAGATTTTTTTATTCATTTATTTTTTAATCTCATTTGTATCTTTTGTTCTCTCTGGTCAATCAACATATATTTTCATATAATAATGGGATTAAACGGCTAAACATTCTGACATACATTTTGATTGCTGACTCACTTGGATAAATTCTTCTGGATAAATGCTAACAGCATCTTCGTTAAGCTGTCCTTGTCAAGACAAGAGTGTTTTGTCCTTTGCTAAATTGCATTTCCATGTATAAATCTGGCACAATAGCAGTATTCAACTCCGTGTTGGTGCTTGTGTCTAAGTTGGTAGGAGTCCTCCTGTTTTCAAGGAATTTATTGTTTTTTCTATGTCCATATCATTATGTAGTAGTTCACCACAAAAGTCAAATAAATTGTAGTCAGTTTGAATTTGATTTATATTATAAACATGATACTGGCAGCGTCCTCATTCTGAAATGAAATGCTTTTATGAACATTTATTAAATATACTTACGATTTGCAGTGTTTATTTTCATTTTTGGTTTTAGTTTTATAAAGCTCCCTTTTCAATTATAATAAAAATCACTCTTGTGCATTTTTGTGTAGATGTCATCCTGGCTTTGTGGGGATGCGATGTGAACATGCAGACCTCTTGGCAGTGGTGGCATCTAACCACAGGCAACAGACTGTGGCCACCATGCTGGTGTTGTGTGTGGTGGGCAGTGTTCTACTCATGCTGCTGTGCACTCTACTAAAGTGAGTATGATTCATTTAAATCTGTATTTTTCACAAAAAAAAAAAATAATAATAATAATAATGTGAAATATGATTGAAATTTGAAAAAATATTTTCTATTTGAATACATTTTAAAATGTAATTTATTACTGTGACAGCAAATTACTGGTATTAATTACTCTAGTCTTCAGTGTCACATGGTCCTTCATAAATCATTCTAATATGCTAACTTATTGCTCAAGAAACATTTCTTATTATTATCAATGTCGAAATCATTCTTATTCTGCTTAATATTTTGTGAAAACTGTAATACACTACCATTTAAGGGTTAAATAATAATAATAATAATAATAATAAAGAAACCTTTTATTCAGCCAAGAAACATTGCATTACTATTCCAAATAAATAATGTTCTTTTGATCTTTGTATTCATCAAAGAATCCTGAATTATATATTTTTTTAATCACAGTTTCGACAACAATATAAAGTAGCAAATAAAATGTTCAACATTGATAAAATTGACAATTATTATTAATTGGTCAACAATAAAAATTGAGCACAAAATCAGCATATTAGAGTTTCTGCAATCGTGTAACATTTACAGTACAAACAATGTTTGTATGTAGAACTGTATAAAAAGTATGAACTCATTATAAGCATTTAAGAGCGTAATATAATCTAATTACAAGGGCTTAATTTATTTATTATGAATCCCAGCATATATCATAATTTCCCCAGAGCAGGTTATTTGTTGGGTTTATTCTGTTATCTGTCTTTCTGTCTTTGTTGAATTAACTGTGCAATACAATTTTTGTGGAAGGAGAAAGAGGTCATTTACAGACTTCACACATTGTCTTTCTAGTTGTTGGTGGAGACGGGGTGGTTGTGGGCGAGGTAACACCATTTCGTGTTGGTCAGAGAAGCCTAGGAGTATTCTGACGGGTGGGACATCCTGCTGTCACTCAGAAACAGGTATTCTGGTGCTATATTTCCATTTTTACACAACTTTTTGCTGAGCTGTAATGTCGCGTGTAAAGTGTCATGCAGTGTCTAATTATGATCATCAATAGGGGGTGTTTGCATACTGAGACCAGCATATGTGTGAGCCCTTTAACTTTTAATGGCCTATGATTTGTCTTTGCTCAAGGGTTTAAGCTGTTAGTTTAGCCATCTGCTGTCACTCTGCCCTAAGATTGTCAGAGACTACAGTAATAGTTGGTCATGGTGAAACAAAGACTAATAAACTTTTATTTGAAATGTGTAGGGCATTAAATGTGTCAGTGCTTTCAATCGGTTCTTTTGTTTAACTCGTAATTAAGCCTAATTAAGATACAAAGATTAAATGTGAAATATGTAAATGATAAACACTGCCAGTTTTGACACACCTACATACTATTTACTGTTAGTTTAAAATGTAGAAAATAAAAATTATAAGGATTAGGGGAATTTTTATTATAGTTTAAAATAAAGTATTTCTACTTTCATACATTTTAAAATGTAATTTATTTCTGTGATGCAAAGCTGAATTTTCCCATCTTCAGTGTCACATGATCCTTTAGAAATAATTTTAAACTTGCTATTTTGGTGCTCAAGAAACATTTCTTTTATCTTCAATGTTGAAAATATTTGTGCTTATTGATATTTTTGTAGATACATAATACCATAATAAATTTTTCGTTAGGTTCTTTGAAGAATATAAATTTATTTGATATAGAAATCTGTTGTAACAAACTTTAAATGTTTTACTCTCTACTGCCTTTTGAACATTTTAATGCATTATTCTGCAATTAAAGTATTAATTGCTTTAAAAAATACTGATGTCAAACATTTAAACAGTAAAACAAATTTTTTAAAAAAGAAACCGTTTGTCTGGATCACACTTTATTTTAAGGTCCAATTCTGACCATCAACAAACCATTAACAACGACTTTTGCCTCATTCCTAATTTGCTGCTTGTTAATATTTAGTAAGATAGTTGTTAAGTTTAGGTATGGGATACGATTAGGGATGTAGTATATGGTCATGCAGAATAAGGCATTAATATGTGCTTTATAAGTATTAATAAAAGCCAATATGTTAATAATAGGCATGCTAATAAGCAACTAGATAATAGTGAGAATTGGTCACATTACTTAAGGGTTTCCTTTTGTCTACAAAACTATTTGAAAGTAAATCCTTAAAGGGATAGTTCACCCAAAAATGAAAATTACCTCATGATTTACTCAACCTCAAGCCATCTTAGGTGTATATATGGCTTTCTTTTTTTCAGACAAATGCCATCAGAGTTATATTAAAAAATGTCCTTCATCTACTAAACTTTATAATGGCTCTAAATGGTGGTTGAGATTTTGAAACCCCAAAAAGTGCTTTCAGAAATATACATGTTTAAAACTTTATTAACTTAATTTCCAAAACTTTATTAAGCTCGGGTGAGAAGTGACGAATGTGGAAGTGCAGAGGAGAGAGCAAAACAAAACCCCAGTCATGAACAATAAGTACAAAACAAGGATTTGCAAAAAAAAAAAAAAATAAATTAAATATAAGCCAACTGGATTTCCTTTGCTATTAATAAAGCTTGGCTCCCGCGAGACTAGCATATTCTCACCGGAGCTTACACTACATCTTCGTCCTCCCCACTCTCCTGTGAATGTGCGTACGAGTTTATAAAGTTTTAAATATGGATATATTTCTTACACAAATGCATCACTTCACTTCAGAAGGGCTTCATTAACCCCCCAGAGCCATGTGGAGCACTTTTTATGATGGATGGACATACTTTTTTAGGCTTTTAAATCTCAACCACCTTTTACTGCCATCATAAAGCTTAGAAGAGCCAGGACATTTTTTAATATAACTCTGATTGTATAAGTAATATACACCTAGGATGAGTGGTAAATCATTGGGTAGTTTTCATTTTTGGGTGAACTATCCCTTTAAGTTTTTAGATCAAAAGGTTTTTAAGAACGATTTTGAAAAATGATTCAGTAGAGTGTCTAAACTTTAGCTTGGTAGCATATTTCATGTTGTGAGCATATGTTCCCTTGTTTTAGTGGGCAGATTATGTGTAATCACTGGAGGAACTGAATATCCCCAGACATAATTACGCAATTAGAAATGGAATTGTTGGAATTTTGTCCATACAAATACCCTCAGTTATCACTGCCAGTCTGCTCAACAGTGCTGCTTGTTGACAGAGTATTGCAAAGCTTTAATTAGATTTGTCAACGGGACGTTGTCACATAGTTTGTCAGCATCGTCAGGCATTTCTAATTGTTAGGTAGAACTGTGCCTGTGTTTCCACAGTAACATATCAGTAATTTTGCATATCATCAGACTATGGCGAAACATTGTTTGTCTTACATGTGTGTTTTGTCAATTTTCTCCTCCACTTCCAACTTACTGTCTTCTCATCTCATCAGAAAATGTTCCTTACACACAAGGTATTAATTTGTAAAGTGTTTTGGAGTAGTTTGATCAAACCCCTCTGCCTTTCCTCCTTATAGAATCTTATTATGTGAAAAAAAGGCTTCTACATGACTTGCAATGACGTAATCCTTATATGTTTCATTTTTGTCTCTTCCCATGCAGTGGTTTGACATGAGTTTTCTGGAGCTCATGCAGGTGCTCTCTTAAAAATGAGACTAAAAAATATTTCATCTTACTCCTTGACTTCACTATGACTGCGTTT
Source organism: Carassius gibelio (assembly GCF_023724105.1). Taxonomy (NCBI): domain Eukaryota; kingdom Metazoa; phylum Chordata; class Actinopteri; order Cypriniformes; family Cyprinidae; genus Carassius; species Carassius gibelio. The sequence continues at coordinate 23,620,619 of NC_068376.1, forward strand.
CTCAAACTACAGAGAGCTGAGAGACAACTGAGAGCATTTCGATGTGGACAGTGGGAGAACCCAAACATGGAACTTTACATTCAGACTGACTGAGTCATTCCTAAAAGGATATGGATTCTGGAACAACAACAGCAATGACAAGAGTTCAAGATGGAACTCAAAAACTGAGAAACTCTGAAAGAAGAACTCAGAACAAACTACATGGAACTTAGCTACAGCATCCAGTGATGTAGACACATGGCCATTTGGAATAAGGTACGGATCTATGGCCCAAAAAAAAAAAAACTTTGAGAGAGGTTATAGAAAAATCATTCTTGCTAACAGAGCTTATCTTAAAGCTATAATTACCTTTATAGATGTATAAGACAACATTCTCCCAGTTTTTGTCTTTTAAAATACTGTTATCATTAAAAAAAACACTAATAATATGCTATTAATGAAATGTGAAACTCACTAAAAAGTACTTTAAGATATACTTTTTAACAAGGATATAATATCACATTATTTTCTGAATCACATTATGGATAAAGAATGGGAGATTACTTAACATTAACTAGTAGCATGTAATATTAAAACTACAACAGACTCTTTTGCCAATTTATTTGAGCTTGATCTCCTTATAATGTTGATTAAAAATTGTAAACAACTTTTCATAGATTAACCGCAAACATGAGACACTATAGCCGGCTCTGAAGGACAAATAATTTATTTTACATTTATAATTACATTTTAAAAAAAATAAAAATATTGGAAATGTATGATAAAACCATTCACAAAAATGACATGTAACTTGAAGTTATGCATAGATTCACAAATCCCACAAAAAAATTGTCTTCATGCACAGAATTTGCTTGTTCGCTATCAAAGATTTGTCAGGATCAGTAGGGTAAATGGTTTAGAATGGGAGCCTCAGTATGTTCACTATTTTTAGCCGTGTTATGACGTCACATAACATCTGCATGTTCACATATGGAATAATTGGATGCATGTCTTATCACATAATTACACACATTTCATTGTGCTCTTCTTGTGCAATGTACAATTTCAAACACGCTGTGAATACAGTCACCTTTAAATCTGCACCTATATTTTATATGATGGATGTTGGTGATGGCTATAGTGCATCTTTATTCCCGCACTTAAAGAATAACACTTCACTGTATCTTAATTGCCTAATTCACTATTATCATGTTTATTGGGGCACACATATGCATACAGAGGCTCAAACCATTATTGATATTACTCAGTTTGATGCATGCTGTCCTTACCAACTTATGCTTGTAAAGATAGATGGAAACTTTTACACTGAAATATTTTAATCCATATGTTCGTTGTTTTCTCATTATCTTATTCTGTCCTCAAGCTTTTGCCAATCTCATGTTATAAAACGAATGTTGAGTGACCGTTAAGGTCAGAAGGCTTATGTATAAAGTATGCCATTGTAGGTTTTATTCAATCTAAACCCTTCTCAGAAGCTGGCAAATGACTGATCTAGCACAAAGAAAGATAGAAAAAAAGGCTTATTTTTGGCCATGTTACTGAAATCTGATCACTGCGTGAAGCCTCATGAAATATTTGATATAATGATCCCAAAAGTCATCCAAGTAAAAAATTTAACGCTTACGCTGTCAGCACGGACAACATTTGTGAATGATTTTGATCAGCCTGAAAAAAGAGATTCAGGATGATTTATCTATGTTTATCTATTGATCTACGTGACTGATCCTGATATTTCACTTTAATTGTAAACATAAGGACTGAATATAAAATTCACAAATAGAAGTTGAAAAAAAAATGTGGGTGAGTGTTAAACCTACGATATTCCAAATGTAATGTTTTTTTGTTGAGGAGTTTGTTAAAATTGTAAAGCAAGCATTGGGAATTTCGGATTGAACAGTTTTGTAACATGCAGTCATTGCATAATTTCCATATGTGGAATTACAGTCATCCATGATGATTATGATGATGTCAAACCTAAAGACTAACGGATGAATTGGTCTTAGCACTAGAGATGATGCTCAGTGTTGCATCTCTTGCTTTGTTCCAACTGAATCCTGTTTCAACCCGATTAGTAGCTTATTGACTGACGTTTGTGTATGGTATAATGTAAACACCATCTGTCGTTCTATTGAAAATACTGTCTTTTTCCTTGTTGGGGGAAAAAAATTGTGGGGAATATTGTTTTGGTTGGACTGTATGTGAAGAATGAGGTGTTTTCTCTGATCATCAGTCAGGCATGAAGGTAAGAGTTAAATGATTCCAATAGGACTGTCACATGCTTCACTGTATGATATTTTGTTGAGTGTTTTGACCTCTAAGTTTGCATATTTTTCCAAATATCACAAAGTGCAGCAAAATCTGGACTGGACCTGATTCTTACCTATCGTAATTTTTCATTTCATCAAACTTTTTATGAAGCATACTTTTCCTCCTTGCCAGTTATAAACTCCACTCTGTTTATTTATATCCTTCATCATCTGAATATTTGAAAAGGGTCAAACAGAGCCAGAGTGCTCTTTTTGCTGGAGGTAAAGCTCCGCTCCTTTATTTACTTACTCAGCAATTTATTTATTTATTTGTTTGGCTAAACCTTTTGTGAGATGAGGGGGAAGGCCCCCAGAGATCATGACCTAAAGCAGTTGAGCTTGCACATGAGTGACCACATGAAGTTAAGTGCCTGCTTGACTGGCATTGCGTGACTATTTTTTTATTCACTTGTAATTTACCGTTCGCTTTTTGTGGTCACAGACTATTTTTTGCTTCAATTCTTTCCACTTATTTTATTCTATTTATTTATATAGTGCCCCAGTAAAGAATCCATACTTGATAAATAGATGCCTTTAAAGAAACTTTAACATCCATGGAAACTTTCCACAGCATAAAAGTTTAATTATGTTGGAAAAAAGAATTTTGATTATTAAAATGCTCTTCACAAAATGGTTCTTTAGTGGAACTGTTCACTGAAAATGGTTCGTCTGTGGCATCAATTTGGAAACCTTTTTTTAACCTTTATTTTTGTCATTCTTCTCATCTTTATTTGGCGTATTTCATCTTAACTGCTCTTAACCTCGATCTCCTCTCCCTTTCTTCTTATTTCACGATCCTCTGTTGATTTGGTTTCTCAATCCCATTAAGGTTTTCAATTGGATTGCAGCACAGCCCCTCATAGCCGACTGGCTGAGCCTCTAAAGCCAGCTTTGTTTTAAGCGCTCTGCTGAGGGAACTGAATACACACAACACGCTTACAGAGCAGCGAGATAGAAACACAACAGAAAGGATGTATTCCAGTTGTCGATTATGTGAAGATCGCCTGAGGAAACACTCTGTATAGGCAGATGGAAGTGCACAGTCTGTGTCCTGCTGCTGTTTGCCCTCATTTCATAATCTTCTCATCCTAATGCAAATTCCACAATAATTGAAGAGCATAGACGTTATTCGTGGTTTGTTTTTTCCCCCGCCATTCTCATTTTTGGACTAATTTTCATCTTTTTGACTGTACAACCATAGCTGGTATTTGTGCTGGAGCAGATGGGGAGGAATAAGAGTATTTGGGTATTAGGGTTAAATGATCTCCCTCTCCACCAGCCATCCACAGCCTCTACAGAAACTACCTCTATTGTCTTTAATATTATTGTCTGTCTGAACTATTTCACTGTAGAAATGATTTGCAAATGGCAAAAAAAAAAAAAGAATTAGACTAAATAACTTTTGTTTGTTTTTCAGATTCATAAGGTTTAGTTAATGTCCCTCGATCAGTACACTATAAGACACTTACTAAAGCGCCATCTGCTGTTTATAGAGAAAATAAGTAGTTATGAATTTTTTTTATTCAATTTTATTTTTAGCTATTTAACAAAATATTAATTAACTTAATTTATATACACATTATTTGAATTATTAATTATTTGTTAATTGAATTAAAAAAATGCCTGAAAGAAAACGTATTCTATGTCAGGACAGAGCCGGATGAGATTGTTAATTAGAAATATTTAGCAAATAATTATGTGATTTGAAAATAGAGAAAAGTTGTGTAGGGTTTCTAATTATAATGGATAAAATCTCAATATTTTCTTTAGAGCACTATATGTATTGGAAGTCATACATTTGTATTTTGGGACTGATGTCTGAGCAGTATTTTACCAGATACTATATTTACAAAAGAGTGGATAACAACCGAACAATTTTCACAATTAAATATAATTTTAAACAGTACATTAGGAGTTCATTAAAACTATACAGTTAAAAGTACATTTCCAGAACAATTTCCAATCCTCCTTTCTGATGTTTTTGGCTTACATCTTATGTTTCATCATACGAAACAAGCATCTGCAGAAAATATGGCCCATTTAAAAATTAGTTTAAGCCTGCAGCAACATTACATAATCATCAGGCTGCATCCTGTTTCAGTCGAGCTGGTAGTTCATCTAGGCTCTGTAGTCTATGCTGTGGGGGAACATTAAGGTGCCTGTTACAGTTTTGTCTGTCAAGCAGGTAACCTCGAATACCCAATGAGCGTGAGGTCAGGTAGTCATTCACATAATGGTCCCCAACATAAACTACACTGGAGGCTGGAACACCACACCGCACGAGCGCCTGGGTAAAAATGCCAGGGTCTGGTTTAGCAACCCCAGCTTCTTCTGAGGTCAGGAGAAATGAGAAGTGAGTGAGAAGGCCACATCCCCGAAGGATCCCTTCCAAACGCTTGTCAAAGTTGGAAACAACGCCTTGCTTGAGTCCCAAAGCGGTGCAGAACATCAGAGTTCTATTAGAATCAGGAAACACCTGATGGTGATACAATAAAATTAATTTCAGTTACTTGAGCATAACCGTATGTACTTGCCTATGTTCAAGTTATTTCAGCTTTTCATTTTACAGGATAATCAGTAACTGGTAATGGAGATTTATAATGAACGAGCGCCCCCTACAGGAGGATCTGTTAATTAGTAATAACAACAGCCGAAAATGCTGAGTTTGACGAATATCTTTTTAATTTTAATGGCTAAATACCTGAAAAGTAAAATACCCCTTACCTCCCAGTTTTCTGGTCCACTAAAGTTATGATAGAGTCTGTTGGCTAGACTATCCAGTAAAGCAGGGTCATCTACCCCACACTGGGCAAAAGTGTCCCTCACTAGTCCAGTCCACCACTCCTGGCTGTTCATGCCCTGAGCTCTGCCATAGTTGGGAAATAGGCTAGATAGCTGCCTGTAGGCCTGTCTGAAAGCAGTATCTACCTGTGCAGCGGGCAGCTTTAGTCCTGCTCGCTCTGCTTCGCTGCAGTACTGCTCTCCAACCGAGCGACGGACCTTTAACACTGTGTCCTTCACATCCCATAATACCCAACGCACCGGCCCCCGCATCACCAATACGACTAAAAACCTACAAGCCTTATGCTCTGATAATACAAAATGCACACATAACCTACAAATGGCAACGTAGTGTTAGAAAGCGAGGTAACAGAGGGTAAAGGTTCTGGTTACTGTATGATTACTAGTAGTTTTCCTCTAGGGGCGCCTGTCGGCTCAAAAAGCAGAATCCCACATTTCGACCGCGTTTAAATTAATTAATTTTTGGAGTAAGTTAATATTTTTAAAATATATTTGATGATTGGAAAGATTCTGAAATAAATCTCAAATTCGCAAAATAAATCTTAAATCTCAAAAGCCTCATCCAGAATACAAGAACACTGTGGTTGATCTATCCTGAGCAGCGATGAGAAAAGCAACTAGTAGCACGTGAGGATGTGCTGTTTCATCAGAGTCTGAGCAATCATTTACAGCCGAGCAAAGATATTTTGAAAATGCAATAACCGTTGTATTGAAAATTTATTTTCAAGAGATACAATTATTATAAACAAGACTAATCATGCATGACTAACTAGAGACAATTAATGGACACGTTGGTTTCACGTTGACAACAGAACCCATTTACTTCTAGTAGCCTTTCTACCAACTATTTCTATCAGACCGCCATGTTGAAATCGAAAGCGAGGCTCCGCGATGTCATATCACCCAGGCCTAACATAGTAGTAATGCTTAAAACACATTTAATTAGCTAGGTGATAAAAAACAACAACAACAACCGATTAACTATCAAAACTGATTGGCTAACACTTTTCAGTGTTTTTATTATTTCATGTTAACTGAAGGCAAATCTGAATGATGCACAATTATAACTTGGATGGACAAGTATACAGTTGACCAGGACATCCTCATCTAATCTTATTACTGAAAAGTCACTCACCCAATGCTGGATGGAGCTGTGCAGCTGCAGCTCACGTGATGAATGTTGGGAGGAGGGGTGTGCATGAACTAGTTGAAGAAACTTCTTATTAAAATAGGGGTCCTTTGTCAGTAGAGCACAGTCCACATCTGGACGAGTGAACCACAGAGTGAAAATTATAAGACAATGACAAAAATGTAGTTAAAGCTGCGGTAGGTAACTTTTGACGCTCTAGCGGTTAATAAACAGAACTGCTTGCGTCTTGCGGAAGAACATCGTAGCCGGAACTACTTCTCTCTGTTTATGTCTATGAAGAATCACAAAGGTACTGGGTTACTCCGCCGCGGTACCCCCGAAGCAATCTAAAATAGTATGAATATAAACACTTATTATAGGTGCACCCTAGTGATTCAGGACAAGCTAAAAACACGGTTTGGAAAATGGATTCATGGTGTACTCGCTTATTATATAAATTTTTCTACATTTTGAACACAAACAAATTACGGACCGCAGCTCTGATTGGTTGTTTCTTACCGGGAGCGGATGAACTTCTGCAAATGGCAATAGGACCACTGGGAGGAGCCAGAGGAGCTTGATTTTTCACAGATTATTTGTCTCATATTCTACTGTCAGGACATAATGACAGGTTTAACAAATATGTAAAAAATATATTTTTACAAAAGTTACCTACTGCAGCTTTAATGTGTCTGATGGCACTCTCGATGTGTATGTTCAAAGAAGGAAGTCTCTGTCTGTTCAATTAATCATGGTCATGCAGAGCCCCAAAACCACTGTTACACCTGTTTTAAGACACAAGATAAGAGAAAATTGTCATATTGCAGATTTCATTTATACTTCCAGTTATATCCATTCAATTTTTTGCCAATTGAAGATGATCTAATATTTCCATTAGCTTTTTAATCCTAAATCTGGGAATAGAGCACACTGTAAATACTGTAAAATGATACTATAAGAATTATGTAACTGTAAGAAATGACATCATGCAGTTTTATATTATATTATATTATTTAGAGTTTTTGTAATGTGACTAAACATTACAATAGCATCACATGATTCATTCAGAAAAGTCAAATCACACACACACGCACAGTATTAAGTGACATGGAATCTGACTTACAGAAGCCAATAGCACATGCCACTATGCACAGCTTTCATTTCTTAATGCATAATTCTATACAAATATTTTTGTTAAATATTAAAGCCATAGATTGCGCTGGCCAACATTATATTGATGCTGCTGCTTGTACCAAAATCGTACAGCTAGAGAAAAATTAACACATACACAACTTAAATATTATCAATGATGACACTGAGAACATAACTAAAATGCAGTATTAAATATGCAAAATGATGATTGCATAACAAATTTCTAAGTTAGAGTAAATGGATAAATACTTCCCAAGAATCAAATCATCCTAATTGAGGCAGTTGGTTCATTCAACATTGTTTTGTTCACCCCTCACTGATTGTCACAGGTGTCTCTCTGTCCACAACCATCTCAGAAGGAGAGCTTGAGAGTTCATCTTGAGAGTTCATTACCCAAATGTTTTCATGTAGTCTGACTGTATGAAATGTAATATGTAGAATAATATTTTTATAGCGACTCACATAATTAAGGCTTTCTGGTTGGCACCCTGGATCATTGCAAGAACTCTTTGCTTATATATTTATATATATATATATATATATATATATATATATATATATATATATATATATATATATATATATATATAATAGTTATGAAAGTATAACTAAGATTATTGGTATAATTTTCATGACAAATTAGTATTACAGATGCATCATCGCCCTCTACTGGACGAGATCCTTCAACACCAAGCAGTCAAGTAAACGCTTATTTAGTCTACCGCAAACCAAATTCCTGCTATGCATCACATTGTTGTCTCCCTATTATAAATGTCTTAATAAATGGGATTCAGCGGCTATTGACAAACGGGAAATTGTCACAAGGTTTAAAATGAAAAAACTTTTGTTACAAACATACAGGAGCGGGTACTTTGGTGAAAAAGACAGCACAAACATTAAAATTGTTTTAGCAATGGATTTTATGATAGTAATGTGACATTTTGTGTTATTAGTTGGATGTATTTGATCTCTTGTAAAATTACAGAAATATCAACATTTCAAAACATTGTTAATCAAGAGGCTATTTTAACATACCTAAATTGTGCTAACATTAAGTAAATTTTTTTTAACTATGAGACATTGACATTGAAGTACAAAAATGTGTTTTTCCAGCAGTTTTGCATGTTTTTTTCGCCTACCTAATTCAAATTCAAAATCCTGTTGGATTAAAATAATTTTGTGAATTCTATCAAAAGTAAATTGCTAATATAATATAAAATCCAGTCTTATATTTCCTGGAGGTTTTTGTTTTTAATTGATAAATAAACAAATAAATAAATACGTAAGGCATCTGGATTTGATGTATTGTTTGAAATGTTTGAATTGTTCACTGCAGACAAAATGCAGTTGTAGTAAAACTGTATAAGAAGGTTAAGCAAAGTAAATTTTGAACAAATAAAGTAAGCCGATCTTGACTGTGTCAGGAATGTGGTCTATTTAAAAAGTCTTCTCCATTATTAAAAACAAAAGCTATGGGAATAAAATTAAGATTTGACCTCCACTTTTGCTATAATTGTTTATTAGTTGACCTGTCAAAAAGAACCCTTTGCATATAATGTAGGCTATATCACAAGCCAAAAGATGAATTCATCTAACTGTAATTGCAAAAATATTAGGAAAGCAGAACA